>NC_136594.1:29450910-29513410 GCF_910589615.1 Taurulus bubalis
TGTTGTCTTGCTGACTTACTGTCTTGCTGTCTTGTTAACTTGCTGACTTACTGACTTGTTGTCTTGCTGACTTGCTGTCTTGCTGTCTTGTTGACTTGCTGACTTACTGACTTGCTGTCTTACTGACTTGCTGTCTTGCTGTCTTGTTGACTTGCTGTCTTACTGACTTGCTGTCTTGCTGTCTTGTTGACTTGCTGTCTTACTGACTTGCTGTCCTACTGACTTGCTGTCTTGCTGTCTTGTTGACTTGCTGTCTTACTGACTTGCTGTCTTGCTGTCTTGTTGACTTGCTGTCTTGCTGTCTTGTTGACTTGCTGACTTACTGACTTGCTGTCCTACTGACTTGCTGTCTTGCTGTCTTGTTGACTTGCTGTCTTACTGACTTGCTGTCTTGCTGTCTTGTTGACTTGCTGTCTTACTGACTTGCTGACTTGCTGTCTTACTGACTTGCTGTCTTGCTGTCTTGTTGACTTGCTGACTTACTGACTTGCTGTCCTACTGACTTGCTGTCTTGCTGTCTTGTTGACTTGCTGACTTACTGACTTGCTGTCTTACTGACTTGCTGTCTTGCTGTCTTGTTGACTTGCTGACTTGCTGTCTTACTGACTTGCTGTCTTGCTGTCTTGTTGACTTGCTGTCTTACTGACTTGCTGTCTTGTTGACTTGCTGTCTTACTGACTTGCTGTCTTCCTGTCTTGTTGACTTGCTGTCTTACTGACTTGCTGTCTTGCTGTCTTGTTGACTTGCTGTCTTACTGACTTGTTGTCTTGCTGACTTACTGTCTTGCTGTCTTGCTGTTAGTGCACAACATGAACCATGCATCAGTTGCACACAAAATCACTGTGTTCAAAGAACAAAATCAACAAAACATGAACTTCACACAAAAACATAACTCAATGTGACGAAAAGAAGAAAAACGGCCCGACATTGCGAGTGTGAACCGGGCTATACTGTGTGTGTCTTGACCCCTGCCGAACGCCTGAGAGTGACTCACCCAGGTTAAGAACCACTGTGCTATATGAATAATGTTCATTCTGATTAATATTATTGTAGCAACCTGAGCTCCCAGTACTAGTAGAACTGAACACGTCTTTTGTTGCAGACTGAAAACTCATCTGTTCTCACTGCCCTTTGGCCCCTGAACTACTACATAATACAAATCCTTCTGTCTTCTATTGCTGCTAAATGTAGCGCTTGATGCACTTGCAACCAGTTGATGCTTTCGCATGATTATTGCAATTGTAATGTAACAGTGCTAGATTTCTCAAAATGTTCTTTAGGAAGAAACTTACATCCTGAAAACTTTGCAGTAACAAAACACTAAAGAAAGTAAGTTTACTTTACAATTGCGCCAACGAATTACATATTTTAATAGAACTTTCACACACAATCTTAGAAAAGAAAGAACAAAAATACATCCAATTGGTTTTTATAACATGTATTAACTCAACACTGGAACGGGAATGTTACAAGTGAAGTGAAAAGTCTGAAGTGAGAAGATTACATCTGGTCTCTCCTGTCCAGCAGAACAACAGCTTTGTGACCAATTTGGCAAAAGATCTCAGATCAAATAGCTCAGAATAATAGAAGACTGCTCTGGAGACTCCGTGGAGCAGTGCATTTTGGGCCAGGGCCCGGCTTGATTCCTCACCGTTGTGAGAACACGAGTGTCCAGAGCATCACTGCAGAGGTGGACGAGGAAGTATGCTCCTGTAGCTGTGGCTACAGTGTGTGAATGGTAGATAGTCCTGATGGACAGGTGGCAACTTCATGGTAGCTCCTCCTATCAGTGTATGAATGTTAGTTAGTCCTGATGGACAGGTGGTACCTTCATGGTAGCTCCTCCATCAGTGTATGAACGTATGTGAATGGGTGAATGATGTCATGTAGTGACATTATTCTCAGTGCTACTCAGAAGGGAATGGTCTACTCAGTGCTTTGAGTAGACCATTCCCTTATAACTTTTCAGTTTATACTACCGGATTGTACAGCGTTAGGCAAGAGTTTCTACACCAGATGTCTAACTGACGGTGCTGTAGCTAAATTTAAAGAAGTGATTCCTTCTGTATTTGATTCATTACCATGTCTCAATATAACAGAGGACTCCTCTGCTAACTTTACTCCCTCCCAGATTGATCAGCTCGTCGATGGTGCTACTGGCTCATTGAGAGTGACACTGGACTCGATAGCCCCTCTAAAAAAGAGGATCATTAAGCAAAGGAGGCTCGCTCCATGGTACAACCCACAGACCCGCATATTGAAGCAAGCATCACGGAAGCTTGAGGGCATATGGCGTTCCAACGGTCTGGAGGAGTCCCGATTGGTTTGGCGGGATAGTCTGAGAACATATTAGAAGGCTCTCCGTAATACCAGAGGAGCCTACTACTCATCACTAATAGAGAAAAACAAGAGCAACCCTAGGTTTCTCTTTAGCACTTACAGTATCTGTAATAGGATGTCATGGTCAATGGTGTCAAACGCTGCACTAAGGTCTAACAAGACCAGTACAGAGACAAGTCCTTTATCTGATGCAACTAGAAGGTCAATAGTAATTGTCACTAGTGCTGTCTCTGTGCTATGATGCTTTCTAAATCCTGACTGAAACTTCTCAAATAAACTATTGTTATGTAAAAAGTCACACAACTGGTTTGCGACTACCTTCTCCAGTATCTTAGAGAGGAAGGGAAGGTTAGAGATAGGTCTGTAGTTAGCCAACACCTCTGGATCCAGAGTGGGCTTCTTAAGAACAGGTTTAATTACAGCTTCTTTAAAAGACTGTGGTACATGATCCATTGATAATATCTAGTAGAGAGGCACTAACTAAAGGTAAAACGTCCTTAAACAGCTTAGTCGGAACGAGGTCCAGGAGACAGGTAGACGATTTAGAAGTAGAAACCATTGAAGACAGTTGGTCGAGATTGATGGTAAAAAATCCATCCAGACACACAGCAGGGCCCACAGCCTCCTCCATGGCCATCCCACCTGAGGATGGACCGGCAGTAGTCGAGGGCAGGAGAACACTGATCCTGCCTCTAATAGCCAGAATCTTACTATTGAAGAAGTTCATGAAGTCATTACTACTGAGGTCTATAGGAATACACTATGACTCTCAGCCAGCCTGGCCAAACGTCCACTGGTGTGGGAGACTAATTGGCTCCAGTGCCAACGTCTGCAGCTGTTATGCTTTACTCCAAGAAAAACTTCTGTAGTCAGAGCCGTCGCATGCCTCCACCGTGCAATGGCCAATCTCTTCTTTAGAGGCTGCACACCAGCACCAGTACGACACACTTACACACTAGCTAACGAGTTTGCACAGGTATGTTTCTTTATGACATTCTGCAGTGGAAATGAGCCTAAAATATTATATTGAAAGCAATATAAAAATACGACAAGAATCCTTTGTTATTCTTTAGTTTCCTTACAGAACAAGGCAGAAAAGACATTTTTTAAACTAAGTAATAATTCCCATTAAAAACTGTGGGGGTCATTGTAAGATGAGGACTTTACTCAGACCTCACGTATCGAACAGACACCAAAGTAAAGTGCTCTTTTATATTTCCTACTTTAACCTCTCAAGTATAAAAACTTGTCAGGTTGTCTGGGTTTGACTGTCAATTTCAGATACATTGAAATCAAAAGATCTTTCAAAAAGTTCAACATCTGATGTTCTAGTCTAGTAGCCGAGACACACACACACAGATTTATTCCATGTTTTACTATTACGGAACTCACAACTTTACAACCACTCGTGTGTATTTGTGATGCTGGGGAAGATGAAGATCAGAATAACTTAATATGAACCAAAACAGATACCAAGTTTACAATATGTATTATCCAGTATACTTTATTTTACACATATACTATATAAGATACAACAATATGGATCACAGTGTATTTTCATGGAAAAAGATTGAAATTGCAATAAACAGAGGTTGAAAAACAACATTTAATAAATTATATAATCAATATCTGACATAAGAATACTGAGACATAATTAATACAAAACCCTCCAAATATATATATAAAAAAATATTCAGACAGTATTTTAAAACAAGAGTTCTCTCAGTCCTTCCTTCCATCCTTCTCTGGGTTCCGATCAGCCGCTCTCCCATCAAAGCTCAAGCTGAGTCAGTGCATTTCCCACTTCCCCCAGAGCTCTCCACATCTGCACTCCAGTCACTAAAGCTTTCCCACGTTCACCAGGGTCCGCACACTTAGCTGCCATCACAGCTGACGGGGATTCTCATGACCAGCAGCAGGATGGGTGATGAACTCTACTCGTTAAGTCTGTTATCGGCTCGTTGGCGTCTCGTTGGCGTCTCGTTGGCGTGTTATCCGCCTGCGGTCAGTCCAGTCGTCTCCAGTGGGACGGCACGCAGCGACACACTTCCTCGCTGAAGGAGAGACCTGGTTCACACCTTCGCCTCCTGACCTCGCAGGGAGGCCTTAGACAACTGCAATGACAAATGAAAAAGCAGGCTTTAGCTTCAAAGCTAACGCCATGGCAGCAAAATGCCAAGATCGGTTATGTAACTAAAAATAAGGAAGAACACATCGCTTTGGCAAGATTGTGTATAACTAACAAATAAAAAAAGGCATAACACTTTTGAGTGCAGAAAAAGATGCAACAAACGTACCGCTGCATTCATGACCTGTGTATCAACCAGCGGTGGTCTTACCCAGGTGGTCTTACCCAAGTGGTCTTACCCAGGTGGTCTTACCTGTGTGTCTGAACACGTTGGTCAAAGCATGCGACTCACAGCAATATAATGCATACGTGTAAGGGAGGCTCTTTTAAAGGGTTGGAAATAGAACGCGTGGTTGTAGAGCCCACAACATCACGGAAATTATGACATTGGTAAACAAACAGTTTTCTTATGTTTGCCAGAAGAGGGGACAAATGTAAAGTCTGGTGCTGGAGGAATTAAAAGAATCGCAAGGATTCATCCTCCTGGGAGCATGAATGTGCTCAAATAATGTATTGGTAAAGTGTCTTATTGGAGTTAGACTGCTAGATCATGAGATACATTGTTTTCAAAGTTTGAAATAGTGACCTCAGATGACTTATGTCCTGAAGTTCTGGGCCCTATTTTTCGTACCTGGTTTACTGAGTTAGCCGGATAATTTTCAGGATAAGATGACGTAGGTCAGGCTTTTCGGTTCTTCGAAGCAAGTTTAGATAAATCACCATGGCAACACATCGAAATTCCTTAACCTGCTGCAAATGAGGTTTAGTGAAATTCACTGGATAAGCTGGCCACTCCCACCAGACAAAAAAGGCAGCTCCCTTCCTCATTGATGAAGGAGCGATATTAGTCATATTAGTTTCATAGGGAGAGAGTTCTTCCAGATCTCACATCATCATGATGACTTCCTGTACGAGCTCACATCATCATGATGACTTCCTGTACAAGCTCACATCATCATGACTTCCTGTACGAGCTCACATCATCATGACTTCCTGTACGAGCTCACATCATGATGACTTCCTCTACGAGCTCACATCATGATGACTTCCTGTACGAGCTCACATCATCATGATGACTTCCTGTACGAGCTCACATCATCATGACTTCCTGTACGAGCTCACATCATCATGACTTCCTCTACGAGCTCACATCATGATGACTTCCTGTACGAGCTCACATCATCATGATGACTTCCTGTACGAGCTCACATCATCATGACTTCCTGTACGAGCTCACATCATCATCATGACTTCCTGTACGAGCTCACATCATGATGACTTCCTGTACGAGCTCACATCATCATGACTTCCTGTACGAGCTCACATCATCATGACTTCCTGTACGAGCTCACATCATCATGACTTCCTGTACGAGCTCACATCATGATGACTTCCTGTACGAGCTCACATCATCATGACTTCCTGTGCGAGCTCACATCATCATGACTTCCTGTACGAGCTCACATCATCATGACTTCCTGTACGAGCTCACATCATCATGACTTCCTGTACGAGCGCTATAGAATCATTTATTTACGAGAGCTTCTCGAGCCGCGGACACTGATCACCACAGGCGCAGCTGATCGCCCGTTTCAGACACAGACTATCAGCGCTGCATGCTGCTGTTCTTAAGTTTATTTAACACTTAAGAAACGTATGGATGTGTTGAAAGCACTCATAATTATATGACAGTGTTATTAGTACACCATACATATCATTATTGTAGAACATGATTAAGGTGATCGTGATAAGAATACAGAGAATCACACAATTTCTTTTCACTGCTTCAATTGATTGAATTTCTGATTATGAATAATACATACATACTGATCCGCCCATAAACATATTCTAACTCCTAGTTATATGGTAATCTACACCGATACATTTTCCCAACACTGACGCATTTAACTTGATATTTTGCGATGCTTATGTGACTCTAGCCCGACCAGCAGAGGCACCGTTATGCTACATTCACAAACAGGAAGTGTTGCGAATATCCACGACGCTTTGGATGTGAACGCACCATTACACTTTGCCATGATTATGGACTTAAATTCATCATATGTAGTCATGATCATCTCCTGCTCCTCCACGGAGAGAAGAGACGCTCTTTCTCTGAGTTTATTTGCCATCATAGTGTTTGAAGATCATGGAATCTGTGTTCGACTCCTCCCCCTTTTGAAGAGGAGCGGGCACGAGCATCCAGATGACTGACGCCTGGTTCAAATGAACGAGACTGTTTGAGGGCGGGTCAACCTTTGAAGAACCGGGAAAGCCTGATGTCAATCATCTCGCTAATTTAAGGTGGATAATAGGACATTTGATCGACTTAGTTGAACCACGTACGAAAAATACCCTCCTGGTTCCCTGGACAAAAAGACAATGGGATTGTTTCCATTGGCCTTTGGATTATTGCAGATAATACACTTTGAGGCAAACAAACGTTTATGATACTTACACAACTTGTTCAGCAAAATAATCTTCAAAAATGAACACAAGCTTTCAGATTTTGAAGTGTGAATATTATCGCAGGAGTAAAAAGCAAACGCTAGGCTATACAAGTACTACGCCACGTGTACTCAAGACCCGTAAGCGCTTCAAAATTCACAAAAAGAGGTACTGACTGACACCATCCGTTTAAAATCTCTAATCTCTAAATCTCTATTTTCATCCCAAAAAAACATTGACTGGCGAACAGTGCTGACTATGGCTCGACTTCACTGGTGACGCTTGGCTTTTGTTTGTTTTTTTTACATTTTTGTCACAAACTACAAATTGTACTGTTACTGAATGGAGCCCATTATCCTTAGAGTATAATCCACCTGTCGTAGCATGTATTGTAAATACATTCATGCAACAGTTTGTTAGCAGAGAGGTCATCTTGTAACCTGATTCCAATGTTCACATGTGATTCCTCCGTGTGAATGAAACTAAAGATCAACGGACAGAGTAACTTAAGCGTTTGGTCCTTTCTAGTCGACATCCATGATCCTCTGTTTACCAGGAGACAGAAAACACTGCTGCAAGTGATTGAGAACCACTGCTGCCTTATAAAGACAAACACTAACTACATTATTGTGTGTTCTAAAGGTCAAAGGTTACGACCAAGGTTTAGATTTCATAGCAGGTGGAAGGAACTATGATGTGATTTACAGCCCATGCCTAAATCACCAGAGCTTTCACCGGAACAGCATGTCAAACTGTTTTACAGTTTCACTTCTGATGCAGTTATTGTTCTTCGGCATCGCGTGGCAGTGTGTGGTCTAAATCCTGTTTCAGGGGATTTGTAACCTAACAACAATAAAGCCAAGTGAATTGACTACTTGGATTTTCTGGACATGGAAATTGTCAAGTGCATGTCTTGTAAGTGGCAACAAAATAACACCTTGAAGCCCAAAAACACAAGTACTGGCCTTCAAAAGATGATATTTGGTTAACCCTGGCCCAGAGTCAAGGCCTACCAACGATTACACAAAGAGGCATGGAGTTAAAGAACACATTAAGCACTGGAGGGATGGAGCGCTAACACACTTCGTCAACACCACAAAGCTTCTGAGCCTGGCGTGTAATTGCCACTGCTTTTCAGGCTGCACGGGGTGTCACAGAATACTCAAGTCATGGTTACTGAGAGATCTATGAACCCATGCTGAAATGCACAGCAGGGTTCAAATAGGCGCACACACACACACACACACACACACACACACACACACACACAGCCACATACACACTAGGGCCAGATCCCAGATCTAGATTCGAACCGCTGTGTTCTACTCATAAATCACCCTCAAACAAGGTTACAAAGGGTCACGACTGGACGGGATGGATGGATGTGCGTGTGTGTGTGTGTGCTTCCTTCTGTGTGGGGAGAGGAAATGGTTAAGTGACAGCTAGGAGAAGTCATTAGCACACTGAGGTCTTGTATTACACACCAGGTTCACTGCAACAACCAGCGACAAGCGCTTCCCTCTGAACACAGCGACACACATTGTATGGGTTGGCTTTACTGTCGGATGATGCAACAGATCAACCCACAAAATATAACAAGAACATGCCCATTGCCTCGCCATGATCACAGCGATATACAACGGCGTCTGTCACAGTCTTTCCCTAACCACAACTAACTTGTTCAGGCGTGACCGAACACTCTACCTCCTCCTTACCTGCACGTTGCTGGGTGAAACCTCCTTCCCTTTAGGAAGCACTTGTTGGGCGACTCGTTACATTCGCAGGAACACCTGGTTTTATTGAGGGGCTGGTGGCGCGGACACGTCTTGCTACACGTGCACTGACAGGTGTCCTGGTTGAAGACGTGGTTCTGAGGGCAGGAGGGAGCAGGCGGAAGGTTGCAGACACACTGGCAGCTGTTGCGGTCCAGGTGTCGGTTCGGGCCGCAGTCTTGAGTTTGATCCCCGCGCCGACACGCACACTGACAGGTCTCCAGGTCCAGGTCCTTATCCACGCCACAAATGTCCGCTAACACGTCTGGAGAGATACAAGGAGAGGGACTCACTGATGGGCTTTGTCTTGAATGTCTGGAGACAGACAGTGTCACTGATATACACTTTGTGAGTCAATTTGCACTCCAGTACTGTTAGAGTACTGGAGTGCAAATTGACAATTCAGGGGTCAGAGTACCCCAGAAGTTGAGTCAATTTGTAATGAAATCCGCTTAAATGATTTATGGCATAACCATAAATTCCTAAATTCAGGCTAGTAGGAGAGTAAATACAACACAAAACTAATTTACTGATATATTTATTAATTACTTAAATACAAATATGTTATCTAGACATATATCAATGTTTAACATTGCAGATTAGAGCACAGTAAGTTGTATGAGTCTCATGTGACATAGGGTTGTTCACTGAAATGCAAAGGTTTCCCATCTGTTGTAAATGTTGGCTATTATTGAAAACACCACGACATATACAAACTGTGTGTGACAGTTGTTTGATGACACTGATAAACTATGAAATTGAGACATTCCTGAACTGAACTAGCGATGTTTTCTCTTTCCTCGGGGAAAACACAGATGGTTCTCTTTCAATACTGGAAAATCCAGAGCAACAGAAGGGCTGGCAAACAAACACGCATACTGTGTGTGTGTGTGTGTGTGTGTGTGTCTACAGATGAACAAACATAGATAACAAAGATACATAGTTTACTGCTGACAAATTACAAGCTGTGTCTCCTCCAGCAGAGCAGCATGTGCTTACACAGACTTTAACAACCTAAATCACGTAATGAGCTTCCATGGAACTTTATTTGCCCCCGAGGACAATAATAATGAAAACAATACAATGTATGAAGTGTATAAAGCCCTGAAATGACTTTCTAATTCAATTCAGTTTATTTTGTATAGCCCAAAATCACAAATTATCCTTAAAGGGCTTTACAATCTGTACACATATGACATTCCTGTCCAAGGACCTCACATCAGATCAAGAAAAACTCCCTCAAAAACAGAAAAAAAACTTCTAACGGCGAGAAAAGGAAGAACACTTCAGGAGAGCAACAGAGGAGGATCCCTCTCCCCGGATGGACAGAAGCAATAGATGTCATGTGACCAGAATGAATAACATAACAGAGTTATGCTGCGTTCACACCGCTTCAGTTTACCGCTTCAGTTTACTCGCGCGAGTGAAACGAGGGTGTTCACACCAAACGCGAAAAATCGCGCTGCGACAAAGGGGCCGTGGCTTCTCTCTCCGGTATCGACCATGGAATAAATAACCACTAGTTCTGCTTTATACTTGTTGTGGAAGTCCCAAACATGTCGGAACATGAGACGCCCTCGTGTTTGGGTTCATAACATCATCCGTAGCCGCACACAGCTCGGTGAATTTCACCGACTCCTCCAGGAACTGCGTCTGGCTTATCTCCGTAAAACAGTTACCGTTTCCTTCATCCACCATGGAAATAACCACTAGTTCTGCTTTATACTTGTTGCGTAAATTCCACATACGTTGTAGCATCAAACTCCATGGTGTCTGGGTTCATAATATTATCCGTAGTCCCACAACAGCGTCTGAATGAAGCCGCTACCAGCGCTACTTCAGGCAGACCAGCAGCAGTTTGATTCAGCAACAGCGGTGGTGACGGGCGGAGCTTCTCAGCGCTGATTCTCAACGCTGATTGGCTGACGCAAATATGACTCGAATACGACAATGAAAAGGTGCGTCCTTCGCTCTGTCGCCCCGCATCAAACGCACGATTCGCGCCGGCCGGCGGGAAATGCGAGTCTTCGCAACCAAAGCATTGACTTTGCATGTAATCTACTCGTGCGAATAATTGGGTCGCGTTTGGTGTGAACACAGCATTACAGCACATTACATGAATATGACAGAAATGTTTCATATAATGAGGAGTAGGCATGGACCATGATCCAGATAGCCACGATCCATGGAGCAGAAGGAGGGAGAGAGGAGGGGCATCAGCAGGAAATAACGAGAACTGATTTTGTTGCTGACACTCACTCAGGTCACATTCAGTAAGGAAACGGTGTCTCAAGTCCTACAGCTGGAATTTGCTCACAGTCCTCACTGTTACATGTTATTCATATCAGGAATGTGTGCACTCTACTAGCCTAATGTTGTTGGATTTTCCATATTGTGCAATTACTAGACTCTGAAAATGTTACTGCAGTCAGACGTCAACGTTTAGTTTCAAAGTTACTCTCCCATAGCTTGTATTCCTCACATGTGTTTGGTAACAAAGTGATCGTCCATCTTCATCTCCCTCCTTACACAAACACAACCCTGTCATACTCACTCTGTATGAAAAGGTCATTTTTCGCCTTTTCAGATATATCATTACATGTTTTGGGAAGGCTCTGTCACACATCATTATTGGTGTAATATTTCCTAATATCAACGTATGTTCTACTTGGCTATGGTGTGTCAAACATAGTTGCCAAATGTTGATGTTATGTCCTAATCTTTGTGGGGTGACTTTGGGGTCCCTCCATCATGGGAAGCGTCTGCCTCGTGAAGATTCAGAGTGATTTAGGGGGAGTCAGAGGACAGTCCAGCAACACATTAGGATATATGTCGTTGATATACTGCAGAGCACCATCCACCTCGCAAAGTGTTTGGAAAGCAGTGGTCCCCAAAGTGTGTGCCGCAGAACCCTTATCATAGCATTGCTAATCTATTGTGTTTTATAATAATTCACCACCCAAAAAATATGTCATGTTGTTTTCAAACACATATTATGTTGGAAAAAGTTATGCCGCAGCTGACGATTCATGGCTCCTGGTTGTCATAGCAACAACACATGTTTTCAGGCTCGGGGTGTTTCTAGGTTTTTCAGTGTTAAACAGATTTGACGCGTTAAGGTCAAAGAAATGCTGAAACTTCTCAACTCTCATCGTCTGAGAGGACTGAACCTGAGCCCACCAGCACAAATAAGACCATGGTTTACATGGAAATAAGACCTGGCCCTTTAAGAAATGTTGCATCTAATTGTATTTCCTCTCTGAATGTTCCCCACATCCTCTCAGGAAGGGCACTCTGAAGGGCACTTCATCACATTGTCTGGCATACAGGCCACCGTAGAGGGATTTGGCAGCGTCTGTTTTTTTCTCAGATAATTAGTTTTGGCCGTGTGATACAAACTGTCTCGGTGTGTATTTCTACTTGTAGCTGTGGAATCTGCTTTCTGCTGTTTCTCATTTGTTTACACAGAGTTCAGAGTTTTATCACAGCCAAACACACACGGAGGAACTCAGGACTATTTATGACTGCAATGTGTTTGTTGAGATCCTGAGTGAACACATGAACATTCTCCTGTCACAAAGACTAACACAGAGAAGTGTATTGCAGTGTTTGTATGCGTGTGCTCACAGGCCTGAGGTGTTTGTGCTCATCATGAAGCAACAGGCCACACTGATCCACTGTGTCTATTGGCAGCTACTGTATTTATTTTAACTCTTCGGTAATCTCTGGGTGGATCTGCAGTATTGTCTTTTCTGGCATCAGACCAGTTTTGTAATCTGACCCTAACCGTTGTCTTCTTTCTGTGAGGTTTGCTCTTACACTTCTTCCAAGTTGGACTCAAGCGACTGATGCTACCTGTCAATGAGATGTTTGAGGATCCGTTTCATTTACAAAAATGTCATCCAAGAGGAAAACTTCATAATTGCAGAGCTCAAAGCAGCTGCTATCAAAGATCAGTAGGCAACAGCCTTCTACAGTTTGGCAACTAGAAGCCTCTATAATGGTATTGAACAATTAGAAACGAGTACTACAGCTGTCAATTATTTTGGAAAATGATTATTAAGTGACCCAGACTGTGTAGCATGGGCCAGCTGCGACAACTAACCGACTCTGCTCCTTAGACTCTTAAGGAATTGTTTAAGATGTTCTACTGCGACAGACAGTTGTTACTTTGGACAGTGACCTGCAGACAGACTGTGGAGTGAGAAGGCCTTTGCAACGTTCTCCTGTACGCTTTAACGTTTCCCCATTACCGACTTGGGTGTCCCGAGGGCAATGACAGCAACAGACCAGGTTTGAGGGTACTTCAGGAGAGCGCACACACAAGCAGCATAGAAGAGCGCTGAGCAATAAATAAGCATTAAGAAACATCGATGCTCACCTCCACCCCTCCACCACTTTCGGTCGCCGGAGACAGGGTTTGTACTACAAGAGTTTTAGAGTTGTAAAATTAACTGACAGCTGCATCCAGAGTATTTTTCCCCACGGGACTGCGCCTCCCTGCTCATGTGACATGTAGGCTTCTGCCGGCCAGCGTCATTGAGCCCTACATATCTGTATGTCTTATTTGCCAAGAAACCATTGCGGTATTCAAAGAATACAATATCAGCTGCCACTTTTAACGGCGTTGACTGTATCCACAGTCATGCAGTGGATGATGGTCAAGCTCACAGACATCTGCTTTTGGAAGATCGGCGAACAAAACAAACAAACAAAATGTTCCAGAATAATTTGATAATGCAGCTATTTATGCCATCTAGTTATAATGTGAGTGAGCAAAATAAACACACAGTATTTATTTACTGTGCTTTATTTGTAATTATTTAAAGTGCATACTTGTTTTAGAATAAGCACATGAGATTCCGCCAAGCATGCTAATGCTGCCTTCACACCAAAAGGCGTTGCGAATTTGACGCGCGAGTAGATTACATGCAAAGTCAATGCACAGACGCAAATGGTTGCGAAAAAGCAAATTTTTCGCCGGGCGGCGCGAATGATGCAGCGCGAATTCGCCCGAGTTGAAAAATGTGCGTGGCGTAAGCCAATCAGCGTTGAGAAGCTCCGCCCGTCATCACCGCCGTCCTGACATTGCTGAATCAAACTGCTGCTGCTCCGCCTGATGTAGCGCTGGTAGCGGCTTCATTCAGACGCTGTTGTGGGACTACGGATAATAATATATATATATACATATATTAATATATGTATATATATTATATTATGAACCCAGACACGATTGAGTTTGATGTTCCCACGTATGTGGAATTTACACAACAAGTGTAAAGCAGAACTAGTGGTTATTTCCATGGTGGATGGCGAAAACGGTAACTGTTTTACAGAGATAAGCCACAGAGATAAGCCACACCCCCTTGCAGGCTCGAGTAACATTCGCAACGCTTTTGGTGTGAACACAGCATTACAATGCTAGGCTGTCAAATTTTAAAACTCATTGTGGCTCCTGAGCCAACACGTTTGCCCACCCCTGGTATAGACCCATCCTTCTTGACAACAAGAACTGCCCGCATAGCAGCAATTTCCTCTGAAACACTTTTGTTCAGATAACCTGTAGGCTCGTGCCCGCACCGGCATGCGGTCAGGATTGAGGAGTCTCAATCTGGTGCATGATCAGGTTTGTGCATCCTGGCAAATGCAACTGGGCAATGACTGTTCTCTGGGTCTCGGTCCACGTGACCACACACACAGCATTCAATAGCTCTGCCATCTGATGAGGCATTCATTGATATCTTCTGGGTCCAGGCTACAAGGCTAATGATTCTCTCCAGGAACAGTCGGGGACCTGAATGCAGCTATCCTTCACAATTGTTGTCCTGATTTGAACATTCAGCCTGTCCAAATAAATTGGGCAAATAGTGCTTTAAACATAGTGAACTTAGCTTTATTAAATGTCAGGTCTATGTCAGGAAAAACATTTAGAATCAATGATTTCATTATTAGGCACAAACTTGATTTTTTGTCTTTAACCGAAACTTGGTTAGACCAAGATAACAGTGCAGCTGTTGTTATTGAATCAACACCTCCCAACTTCAGTTTCATGAGTGAGCTTCTGTGTTTTCTTTGTGAGTGCAATCTCCGTGCTCACAAATGTCCAAACCGAGGTTGTGTCAAAGCGTTACATCACCAGTGAACTATTCATTTCAGAACTTCTCCTCCACACCAGCCCTCTCTTGCATCTCAGTCGATGAGCTTGTGGATGGCTTCAATTCTTAAGTAAAACATGTTATTGGTGCCATTGCATCCACTAAGGTGAAGGCTGTCTCGGGTAAGAAAAGATCCCCTTGGAGAAATGCCACGTCAGAATAGAGAAAAGAGAGTGTTGGAAAGCTGAACGCAGGTGGCGAAAAACTAATCTCCAGGTTCACTGTGGTATCTATAAAGAGAGACTTCGCAATTATAATTTGGAACTTAGAAATGCAAGGTAGTCCTTTTTTACAAATTGTAAACACATCCCTTCTCTCAGGTGTCTTCCCACAAGCCCTAAAAACTGCAGTTATTAAACCACTCCTAAAGAAGCCTAGTTTAGACCCCGAAATAATGACAAAAATAACTGTTTCGATGTCTTCCAGTCCTGCTTTCGTCGGCACCACAGTACTGAAACTGCTCTTGTTAAGGTTTTCAACAACATCCACTTAAACACAGACAGTGGCAAAACTTCAGTCTTAGTATTACTGGATCTCAGTGCTGCATTCGACACGGTCAACCATGACATACTACTAGACATACTGAAAGTCTGGGTAGGACTCTCTGGCGCAGCACTTAAGTCAGGCTTTTCCAGGTTTATGGAAAACAACAAAGTGTGTTATCATAATTACACAGACGACACACTAATCTACATAACTATATCACCATGGGACTATAGTCCCATACAAGGGCTGGCTAAATGCATTGAAGAAATCAACAACTGTGTCACTACTGTAATGGTGTGTTCACAGGACTCTGTAAAAAGTCAATCAGAAAGCTGCAGCTGATTCAGAACGCTGCAGCTTGAGTCCTCACTAAGACCAGGAAAGTGGATCACATCCCTCCAGTTCTGAAGTCTTTGCAACACAAACAAAGAATTTACTTTTAAATCCTGCTGCTGGTTTATAAAGCACTGAATGGTTTAGGGCCTAAGTATGTTTGTGATCTGCTGCTGGTCTACCTTATGAACCATCCTCACTCCTCAGGTGGTCTGGGACTGGTCTACCTTATGAACCATCAGACCCCTCAGGTGGTCTGGGACGGGTCTACTTTATGAACCATCCTGACCCCTCAGGTGGTCTGGGACGGGTCTACCTTATGAACCATCAGACCCCTCAGGTGGTCTGGGACGGGTCTCCTTTCTGTTCCAAGAGTCAGAACTAAACATGGAGAAGCAGCGCTCAGCTTTTCTGCTCCACACATCTGGAACAAGGTCCCTGAAAGCTGCAGGTCTGCTGAGACCCTCAGCTCCTTTAAGTCCACATTGAAGACTTTTCTGTTTGCTGCTGCCTTTAATTGAACCAGATTCAAGGATATTAATCAATTTCTGCATCTCACTACTGCATTTTATTTCTTAAACTGCACTGCAACCTTTATTCTGATTTTAACTTTTTAATGTTTTACTGACTGTTTTTAATGTTGCACTTTGAATCTTCTTGTTGTTGAAATGTACTGTACAAAACACTTGCCTTGCCTTACTCTGCTTATTACGTAAGCCTGTTGACAGCAAAGGCTTATTTCTGCCATTAGTTCTACTGTATTGCTATCAGCAGCTGTAATTGTTAATTTAATATTTACTTCAGGAAAAATAAACAGAACTTCCTTTACAGTGTTTTATGAAACCAGGAATACAACATGCATCTGCTATGTGTGCAAATGTGCAAACTCTCACCGAGGTGCTGTTGGGAGGGCCTGGGAGGAGGCATTGGTGGAGGAGGGGGGTTGCGGTGCACATTGGCGCTCGGGCCGACACACCGACACTGCCTGCTGCTCCACGACTGACCAGGAGGACACGTCCTGTTGGCTACTGGACACCTTCAACACAGAGGCAGAGATACAAGGATGTAAAGAACCTTGAGACCTTCTTGATTGTGAACCCGCACAATGAAAATCACACATCATTCACATGTTCCAAGTTAAAGGTTTTATTGGGGAGTTGTTCCTGATCCGATGTGAGGTCAGAGGATGTCGTATGTGTACAGATTGTAAAGCCCTCTGAGGATAAGTTATTTCTGATATTTCTCTGACGACTCTGCAATCGTCGGCCTCATTTCCGCCGATGACAACAGGGAATACAGAGATCTGAACCAGGACTTTTTAGGATGGTGCCAGCAAAACCGCCTCCAGATTAACTCCAGTAAGACCAAGGAGCTGGTGGTGGACTTCCACCGGGGTAAACGCCCTCCTCCGGAACCGGTGAGCATCCAGGGACTGGACATTGAAATCGTCAAATCTTATAAGTACCTGGGTGTTCACTTGAACAACAAACTGGACTGGACCCTATTTTTCGTACCTGGCTTACTGAGATGGCGGGCTAATTGTCAGGATAAGATGACGTAGGTCAGGCTTTCTCGGTTTCTCGAAGCAAGCTTAGATAAATCACCATAGCAACACATCCAAAAATTTAAACCTGCTCCCGGGCAGGCTTACTGAAATTCACTGGATAAGCTGGCCACTCCCACGGACAAAAAAGGCAGCTCCCTTCCTCATTGATGAAGGAGCGATATTAGTTATATTAGTTTTATAGGGAGAGAGTTCTTTCAGATCGCCAGGATCCATCCTTTACATTATCATGACGTCCTGTACGCGGCGATATAGATTTTGCCGGCAAGAAATAATTTATTTACGAAAGCTTCTCGAGCCGCGGACATTGATCACCACAGACGCAGCTGATCACCGTCTCAGACACAGACTATCAGCCGCTGCATGCCGCTGTTCTTAAGTTTATTTAGCTCTTAAGAAACTAATGGATGTGTTGAAAGCACTCATAAGTATATGACAGCGTTATTAGTACACCATACATATCATTATTGTAGAACATGATTAAGGTGATCGTGATGAGAATACAGAGAATCACACATAATTTATTTTCACTGCTTCAATTGATTGAATTTCTGATTATGAATAATACATACATACTGATCCGCCCATAACATATTCAAACTCCTAGTTATATAGTAATCTACACATACATGTATAGACATATAGTACATGATTCATACGCGCATACAGTACATATATCCTCATAAGTATATATTTATTCGTAAATATAATCTGATTGATTTGGGTGATGAACCACTTCAAATTAGCCGATACATTTTCTCAACACTGACGCATTTAACTTGATATATTTAGACGCTTATGTCTGGCAGCGGGGGCGCTGTTAAAGTTGCGTTCACGGCAACAATGTTGCAAAAACGTTGGAATATTCGCAACGCGTTTGCTGTGAATGACTACGGTATTGACTTCCTCATATGCCTTCATGATCATCTCCTGCTTCTCATTAGAGAAATAAAAAGAGGTTCCTCTGAGTTTATTGTCCATTGTACTGTTAGAACATGGTGGTGTCAGTGCTCCATTATTATCCCTTCTGAAGAGGAGCGGGCGCATTTATCCAGATGACTGACGTCTGGCTAGAATTAACAAGACCGTTTCAGCGCGGATCAGCCGTGAAGAAACCCAGATAGCCTGATGTCAATCATCTCGCTAATTTAAGATGGAGATTAGGACATTTGCTTGACTTTGTTTAGCCAGGTACGAGAAATAGGGCCCTGGTCCGACCACGTACACACACTTTGTAAAAAGGGTCAGAGCAGACTTTCTGCTGAAGAGACTGAGGTCTTTTGGGGTGCAGGGAGCACTCCTGAAGACCTTCTTTGACTCCGTGGTGGCATCAGCCATCTTTTACGGGTGGTCTTCTGGTGCAGCAGCATCACTGCAGCTGACAGGAGGAGACTGGACAAGCTCGTGAGGAAGGCCAGCAGCGTGCTGGGATGTCATCTGGATACCGTGGAGGTGGTGGGGGACAGGAAGATGATGACTAAGATCTCGTCCATGTTAAGCCACGCCTCCCACCCAATGCAGGTCACTCTGGCAGCGCTGCATAGCTCCTTCAGTCACCGGCTGATTCATTCCCGGTGTCTGAGGGAGAGGAACCGAAAGTCCTTTCTCCCCGCTGCTGTCAGGCTGCACAACACACTGAGCTCTCAGTAAACCATGATCACTTAATCACTTTTGGACACTTTACTCACTGTGAACACTTTAATTGTATTCAGCTGGTGCAATATAAATACGTTTAAGTACTCTTATTCTGTCTGTATATTTAATTGGAAATTGATACTATATTCTTCGTACTGTTTTACTACTGTTTATTGTTATTGTTATTTTATTTATATTACTTTTTTACTATGTGTCTCTATTGTGTGAAAGGCTGCTGTATTCCCGCAATTTCCCCACAGAGGGACTAATAAAGGATTATCTTATCTTATCTGATCTTATCTTATTGTAAAGGCTGAATCACAAGCTTCCAGTACTTAACCCCTCCATAAGATATTGCTGATAAGAGCTTGATAAGTTGATCTACTAAAAGGTTGATAATTATGAGAACTACTTGTCAATATTAATTGTTAATTGTTTATTACATCGTTTGAATGGCCAAATCCCACATTGCTTTTTGTCTTCTGTTGCCATTCATTACTGTCAATAATGTTTGCGTTCATACCGCTCATCTATCAATAAGTTATCGTCCAATAATTTGTTGTATATGCACAAGTTGATGTGGTCAGAGGTGAAACAGGCATGAGCTAGAGAGAGACAAACTCTTTTCAGTCCTGTGTTTCACTTAAATAACTGGGTCAGCAAAGGTCCAAAGTCTAATTTAAAATTGAAATTCAGTCTCATTTAAATTTGGAGATTCATTTTACATGATCTTCAAATAAACTAAAACCAGTACCAACCCATGAAGGTACCACCTGTCAGGACTAACTAACATTCATACTGATGGGAGGAGCTACCTTGAAGGAACCACCTGTCCATCAGGACTAACTAACATTCATACTGATGGGAGGAGCTACCATGAAGGTACCACCTGTCCATCAGGACAAACTAACATTCACACTGATGGGAGGAGCTACCATGAAGGTACCACCTGTCCATCAGGACTAACTAACATTCACACTGATGGGAGGAGCTACCATGAAGGTACCACCTGTCCATCAGGACTAACTAACATTCACACTGATGGGAGGAGCTACCATGAAGGTACCACCTGTCCATCAGGACTAACTAACATTCACACTGATGGGAGGAGCTACCATGAAGGTACCACCTGTCCATCAGATCTATCTCACCATTCAGGAACAACATTCAGGGTTAAGTGTCTCACCCAAGGAAACATCAACATGGACTATAGGAGCTGGGGATCGAACTGCCGATCCTCTGATTGAAGGACAACCCTGCTCTACCACTGAGCCACAGATCTGTATGCGTGTGAATACTAAGTCTGAACCCACTGCCCATGATGAGCCATTTGAGTAATTGTAGACTAAGAAACACCTTGATCAAAGGAAGATGTCCTGGGCTGGCTTCAATCAGCTGGACAGGAGAGATGGAAGTATCAGAGGATTATCTTTGACGAAACATCTCTGACTTCTACTGCCCACTGTCCCTCTTTGTACGCAGATATGCTTACATGCAGTGGCACACCTGCTAATGCTGCATTGATCACATTTAGAAATGTTTTGTTATTGAATATTATGCAGCAGAACTCAATGAAAAGACTATGGCTGTACTTTCTCTCACATAGTGAACCTATAATTTTCTCAAACACTCCTTAAAGGGCAACAAGCTCAGCTAAGATCATGAGCAAACACTATACCTACATAATATCAGCATGTTAACATCGTCATTGTGAGTGTGTTAGCATGCTGACGTTAGCCTATAGCTCATAGCACCACTGTGCCTAAGTACAGCCTCACAGAGCCACTAGTATGGCTGTAAAGGCCTACTCTGGTCTAAATCGCTGCCAACCTTACCCAAGTCCCTTAAGAACAACAGGGTACATAATGTACATGCACACAGATACAGAATGTATGAATAGCATTTGGAACATGTTGGCAGTGATCAGCCTGAAAAACGTCATGACGAAACATGCCATACTAACATGCTACTTAGTACGCTAGATTTAGTATGCCTTGTATGAAACCAATAGTATGCAAACTATTTCTGATCAAATATTACATGATGAAAACACTGGACATTACGGCGGCATAAATATCCCACAATGAAATGCATTAGTGATAACAATAGTTATAACAGACAATGGTGGACAGCTCTGTAATGCCAATAATGCTTCAGCTGAGGTGTAAGCATACTATTTAACTTTGTTTGGTCTAATATTCATTTTCCAATTAGCACAAAACTCTAAACTCTTTGTTTGGTCACAACCAGCAAGGAGGCTCTCAGGGAGTTAGGGGTAGTTACTGCTCAGTGCCATTTAGGACGTAGCCACAAGAATCATCTGGATCAACGTGCTGTCTCCTAGACGGACAGAGAGAAACCTACAAATGTTCCGACTATTTGCATCAGAGTTTATTAGATCAAATACACTTTCAAATATTTTCTTAGATTCTGTAAGGAAGAAGATTGCAGATGAACTTCAGATTGTGTAGAATAGTTGCTGATTGTGTTCACATGGACATGAGCATCCTGGTGAAGAGGCTTTCAGGGATGATGGTTATCCCTGTATACATCATCATTATTAGTATCCCGGTTACTGATTCCTGCATTCCAGTTGCACAGGCGTCAGTGAGGTTTACTAAAACAAACCGACCTATACTGTACATTTACTACCACGTCTACACCGATGACCAACACCTGCTGCTCTCTCTCTCTCTAAAACATACTCGCTACACACTGAGTTAATCCTGAAAGCAGCTACGCTTCTCTCACTGTCCACCATGTTGACCGGTTTCAGCCTGTCACTGTCAGCACCACTGCATTGGACAATAGAGCCTCTTTCATTGCTGGGAGACAAACCTCCAGTTTTAAGACGCTTCTGCTGCAGGCTGATTGATTGTGTTCCTGCTATGCTTTTCCAAAGTCAGACTACAACAGTCTGTGAATTATTCACAGTAAAAGTCACCCATTATAGTTATTAAACGATTTTGTTTTGCGTTTTAGCCAGACACAGCATATCTTCTGCATTTTTTGTTATGCAATAATCAGGAAATGCTGTATTTTCATCATCAGCTTTCCTTCCTGTGTGGGGGAGAGATGATGGAGACAAACTCAAGGTGAGCCAGGCCACCTGGGCATGTGGTCTGGCCGATCGGATCCCGATCCGAGCGTATGAACCTGATATTTAATACGTCTGACAGGGAATAGGAGGGTGAAAGAAAAAGATGTGAGGGAGGTAAAGGCAGAGAGACTTTTGGGAAACAGCAGCTGTGTGACTGCTGCGTTTCTCTCACTTCACCTAACGTGAAACATACGAGTGCTTCATGCTGACGTTTGTGTGCTCTTACATGTTGGATGATTTGTGGGTGAGAAAACCTCCAATGCATTTCCTTTTGCAGCCATAATCTGACACGCAGTGCTGAACCCAACTGTTGTGAGTGTAGATATAGTTAAATACCAGCACGTATCAACATTCCTCTGAAGTCACAAGTGGTGCCTCTGTCTATCTGACTGTCTCTCTCTGTCTCTCTATGTATCTCTCTCTCTCTCATTCCATATTGAACAGGTCGACACGTCTTCCCTCATTTGAGGTTTGACTGCCGCTCTTTTCATACGTCCTCTCACTGTGTCCTCTTCCTCTGCAGCGGTCTTATGGCATCGACTGAAGAATTAGACTCACACATTGTTTCATACTTTCCTAAACCTAACCAGTGGGTTTACAACATTAACCGTGTGGCCTTGTGTGTTTCTGAAACCGTGATATGAAACATATTAATGAAGCATATTCTTTGTTCAGAAATGTCGCTATTCAACATAACCCGTAGTTTGCAAGAACGTACAATGCCAACATTTCTTTCTGGAGATATTTGTATTCAGAAACAGAAACTGTTCCCGAACTGAAGGACCACCGTTTTCTGGCAGAGTACCAGGACCATAGCTGCAAACCGCCAATGAAGCAGCGATCCTGGGGTCATTAAACGGAGACACTCTGCACTCCGGGTCTGCACACCCTGTTCACAAAGATCACTAACTTAACAGGAGCCAAGGGACAGCCTCGGCAAACTCCTCCTGAGAACTCTCTTTGTACTAAAGATGATGATGTGAGGCCAATTGCTCGTGGTTACGTCAACCAGACATAATTGTTAAAGAATAGACTATAACAATTAATCCAACTCTAATATATTTGCATCATTCTGTTCTCAGGACACATGCCAAAAAAATACACCATGAACCACTTCCTCACGGGATCCTGGCGATCACAGAGGGTTCTGGAGAGGTCATAAATCACAGCATCATGCAGGTATGCACTCAAGAACATAGCAACATATCATGGCTCTATGAAGTTAATCAAGAGAGTGTGTGTGTGTGTGTGTGTGTGTGTGTGTGTGTGTGTGTGTGTGTGTGTGTGTGTGTGTGTGTGTGTGTTCCACAGAGACAGAATGATGCAGTGAGTACGAGATCGCTTACTCCGGCAGGGATCTCCTGATGATGCTGTGAACTTGTTTGTAGGCGTCCAGTTTGGACAGGCAGCTGCACTGCGTGTGGTTGGCCACACTGATGGTCACTGGCTTGGTGCCTTGGGTGATCGGCACTGTGATTTCGAACAGCTGCAGAAAGAGCAGAGGAGAGAAGAGTCAGAGAGAGACAAGGTCAGTCAAGACAAGGGGCAAAAAGGGTGGTGCACTAAGAGGAAGGCAGTGCACTTTTTGTATGTTCCCTCAGGTGAGCAGGACAGGTTGTGTCTGAGGGCTCCACAAGTTTCTATTTCATCCAGTTCACCATCTTTTACGGTCAGAAATTCTTGTTTTCTGTTCCACCATTATACATCAGACATTCATCTTGTTGCCGTATTCTGAACCAAACTTTAAATGATGAAACAGACAAAAGGAGCCTTCCACATGGAGCCTTCCACAAGGACTCTTCCACAAGGAGCCTTCAACAAGGACCCTTCCACAAGGAGCCTTCCACAAGGATCCTTCAACAAGGACTCTACCACAAGGACCCTACCACAAGGACCCTACCACAAGGAGCCTTCAACAAGGACCCTACCACAACGACCCTACCACAAGGACCCTTCCACAAGGGCCCTTCAACAAGGAGCCTTCCACAAGGATCCTTCAACAAGGAGCCTTCCACAAGGAGCCTTCAACAAGGATCCTTCAACAAGTACCCTTCCTCAAGGACATTTCCTCAAGGAGACTTCAACCTGAAGCTTGAGTCACTGGGGAAATGAGCACATTTTAAAATGAATACAATGAGCGAGAATGTGAAGGATTAGCACTTGAAGAAAAGAGAGAGTAATAAGGAGCTGGGCCTGGTTTTTCACATGGCACTGATGAAGACACCTACAGACTGCTGTACAGAAGAGAAGAAAAACCCTGAGAGCCACTTCATTCTTTAAATCAATTAAACAGCATGAATAGAAGCTAATTAGTCTCAATGACCCCTCTTCAGGCCTCTTAAACAGCTTAAACAGTCTCTCTCCCTCTCACCCTAATGAGGATATCATTAAGTCTGACCTCAGTCTTTGTGACCTGGCAAAGAGCTCACCATGGTTACACACACACACACACACACACACACACACACATAAAGAGAGCTCTTTGACCACCACTGGGTTGAAAAGTTCACCTGGACACATTTCTTAAATTTGTGGTTGGCTTGAAAGTCTATCAAATTCTCCATACCTACGCTTCATCTCTTTAACTAGTTTCGAGGCATCAATATTCTGCAGAGGAAACTGCCCATAGGTGTGAATGTGAGCATGAATGGTTGTCTGTCTCTAATGAGCCCTGAGATGAACTGTACACCTGTCCAGGTGAACCCTGCCTTCACCCATGTCAGCTGGGATCGGCTCCAGCACCCCTGGCCCTGAATAGGCAGTTGGATAATGGAAATTATCCATGGTTCAGTTGGTTCTGCTCGGCTATCTCCAGTACGTATCCAGTTTTCTTCCCCTGCCGAACGCAGTCTGACTCCCTTTGTGCGTCATCAAATTTTTTGACAGAACTTCCTTGAGCCCAACAGAGAGTCCTTCCCCATGGTCTCCCCGAACTCCTCCCACTCTTGGGGGTTTTGCTTTGCTGCCCGTTGCAGCTGTAGCCCTTCTGGCGAACTGGTACCTGTCTGCTCCTGGACCAACCAAACCTAAAAGGCCTCCTTCTTCAGCGAGACGGCCAGTGGGTTCTTAGGTTGCAACCACGGCAGCACAGACAACCTTCAAACTTTTTCCTCCTTCAAATAGGCATTTTTAATACTAAATCCTTTATGTTAGAAGAAAAATGTTCTTACTATTGATTAATACTGTATTTCATGTTACCTTCAGAATCACTAGTAAGGTTTCATTAGTTAGTTGTATTAGTATAAAGCCAGTGACTTCTGATTGAACTCTCACATACATTTTCATGCTTACACATCCTTGGCTGGTCATGCTGATAGAGACTGGGGACTGAAATATCAGTATGTCTCTAGGTTAAGAAAGGTATGTCTTGTGACTTTGGCCCTGACAAGCCAGTCTAGCGAAAGAAATGCAATGACTCATGATGGAGATATGAAGACGTCATGTGTCCTTCTGTCTATTGATATTTAAGAAGGTAGCCCTTCGCTTATTCTTGGAGCAGTCCAGGATACGCAATTGACATATCATGTTGTGTTTCTGACTCTGCTCCTCTTTGCAAAGATTAAATGTCCTGATCAATGATTTTACCACCAGGTGTCGAGTAATTTTTTCTATCACTTCATAACTAATTTACATTGGACAATTACATTTGATAACATTCCCCTTCTCTCAGTCATCAGGGCTGGGGATATTAAAGGATAATCTAGATTTAGAAAGCCTATATTAATATAAGTGACTCATTTAATTTTTACAATTTTCAATTCATCCAGTATGATGGATGGAGCTTTGCTATTCAATTCAGTTTATTTTGTATAGTCCAAAATCACAAATAAAAAATTTGCCTCAGAGTGTTTTACTATCTGTACACATACATACCAGGACCTCACATCGGATTAGAAAAAAACCTTTGACAGGGAGAAAAGTAAGAAGCCTTCAGGAGAGCAACAGAGGAGGATCCCTCTCACCAGATGGACAGAAGCAATAGATGTCATGTGACCAGAATGAATAGAATAACAGAGTTACAGCACATTACATGAATATGACAGAAATTATTCATATAATGAGTAGTAGGCATGAACCACGATCCAGACAACCACGATCCATGAAGCAGAAGGAGGTAGAGAGGAGGGCATCAGCAGGGCCATGGCAGAGCCATTTTTGTGTCTTATTTTTGTGCAATACTGTTGCTATATTTTGTGCCTTATTTTTATAATTTATTTACCTTTTATTGTAATTCTGTGTTAGGAGGACCCAGCAAAATAAGCTTTTCATTGTACAGAGTAACAATCTGTTATCTGTGCATATGACATAAAAAATATCTTGAATCTACAAGTATAGGTCTATTTAAGGCCGCCTCAAAGCTCTTATTTCTGCTCAGAAGAGCCATGAGCGAGGATACAGGAGCGCAGCCTTCAGAGAGGTTTTGTAACAGCTGACACCCCCCCTAATTGGATATCAGTTATTTGATTGGACGCTGATCGGACTGATCACTACTGATATAATGTCACTTTCATACCAGTAAAGACAGTCCATATATTAAACTCAGTGTATCACTCCCAAGTTTCACATTAGATCTGTTTTCTGATTTACTATCTGGTGAAAAATCATAAATTGTAGGTACAAACAACAAACTTATTATGTCATTTAAAAAAACAAAAACATATATAATATGAAAGCATTATGCCAGTAATAACGGTTCCTGTGCCTCTAAGCAGGACACAGTATAGCGCCGTCATCAGAAACAGATGTTGCTTCACAGGAAAGGACGGCTAATTTCTGGTTTCCTCTCTCCTCGCATGGTTTCCCAGTGGGAGGGACTAAGATGCAAGGAGTCCTGGGATGCACCCTATGTCATCTTCAAACTATCCACATGCTATTCGCTGTTTTTTGATGGAGGTTGATCGAGCCGGAGTAGCCTGCCAGTTTAGCTAATCTTGTTTTCTCCGGAATATTTTAATTCATCTTCCCTGATGGATTTGTTTTGTTTGTTGCATATCTAATGTGTAAAGTTACATTTTGCTCACAACATTTCATGCCAGGTTGCCTGATATTGTTGGTGAGTATGGAAATCCTGCTTGATGGTGCCAAAGGAATAGTGAGAAGGTCATTGAAAAGGATTCATTCTCTAGGGACCATGAATATATTCCGCCAATGTATCTGCCATCTGGCAATTAGTTGTGAAGACCTCTTGCGCTGGACCGGAACGTTAGAAGGAGGGACAGGCCAGCTGACATTACCATTGTTGGGCCCCATGAAGCAAAAAATCAAATATCTATAATATAGCATATGTGATGTATTAAAGGTAACACAGCCAACTATGACAACACCAGGACACAATATAAAAGAGAAAATGTGAGACACTTTAGATTGAAAATAGATTTTAGAGTGCAGGTGTTGAGCTAAACCCTTATGCCGAGACCAGACCGACATAAATGCTTAAAGACACTTACAGTCAGTCAAATTGTAAATTATACAGTTTAGCAAACTTCTATTACCTGCTAAGTGTCAAAACCTCTCAATGATTGCCAGCTGCTTCAAGGCACTGCCAAAGTAAATCAGCACAATTAAACTTTTAGGATGACGAAACAAACCACAGAACGCTCTTAAAGAAACAACCACATTTGGCTCTTCACCTTTCCTTACATCCATGTTCAGATAATCATATTCTAGAAGTCATTACCATTCAGTTAAAGTGTAAATAGTCTAAAGAGTCGACCATCATTTGAATGACGTACAATGAAGCATATGTAAATCTCTAACTCTGCACCAGTAGTCTGATATTGCAGCCAAAAATAGCAGTTTGGAAAAAGCAGCAGAGTGAAAGAATGTGTTGTGAAAGCTCAAGAAGACGGTGTCTCAGCACCCACAGCTCTGGCAATGCTGCCAGGCCTCTCAGCCTCAACCTTGGCCTCATTGTGTCTGACCTCAACTAAGGGGTGGCTGCTACATGAAGTTTCTTCTACCATTAGTCCAAGTATCATTCAAATACCTTTGTCCAATTTTCTAAATGTGCAACAAGGCTGACTTTTTAGTCTGCTATTTAACTGACTTCTTGAAGATGATTGCTTTTCTCATGACAGTGGTATGCTCTTTCTATGGAGGACACAACAACGGTACAAAATCATTTTCAGCCAGTGAATAGGGCTGGACCCCAATATCCAGAATTTGTGGGTATTCGGTTTTTAATTTGGGTACATATTCATAACACATAAATCACACCAAACCTTTTTTGTAAAATGCATCTTATTCACTTACAAACAACAATACAATTTTAGGGCCTTTATTATTCAGTTTATACATTAATGATTTGCCGGGTGTGTGCAATGGGTGTGATATTCAAATGTACGCTGATGACACAGTGATTTATGTGCACGAAAAGAACAAAGAGCAAGCTTTCAGATTCCTGCCTTCACCTGAATATTAAAAAAGACTGTTTGTATGTTCTTCACAAAGAGGGCTTGCAAAGTGTCACCAGAGCCAGATGTTTATGTTGCTGGTCAGAGGCTACAGATAGTGTCAGATTTTAAATATTTAGGAATTTTTATTGATTCTAATCTCTCTTTTAAAAAGCAGGTCAAACATGTGACAAAGGTTTTAAAATGTAACCTCTTGAATTTTTGATATATAAGAAACTGTCTACCCATGCAGGTTGCAAAACTATATTTTAATGCAATGATTATCCCCCATCTCACCTACTGCTTAACCAGCTGGGCACAAGCCAGCAGCACGACATTAAAACATATCCATATTCTGCATAAACAAACTCTAAAGACACTGGATAAAAAACTAAAAGTCACCATCACTGCAATATTCTCATCAAACACCATATCTTGAGTTGGGAGAACCTCATTAAATTCACTGATGTATGTCTGGTTTTTAAAGTTTTACATGGTATGGCTCCAACTCCGCTTAGTGATTTTATTAAACAACACACAAAGTGGCAGACACACTAGATCTGCTTCAAGAGGTGATTGTGTCATTGCACATAGGTCAAGCCCTTTAGCAAATCTGCATTTTCGGTGTATTCAGCAAACTCATGGAATGCTCCTCCATCACATATACGCACACAAAAAACGTACAAGACATTCAAACATAGCCTTAAGAAATGGCTTGTTGCCATCAGGTGTGCAATCATAAATGCACTGTCTGTCCTGTACTGTCTGTCCTGTACTGTCTGTCCTGTCTGCTTATTTGGTGTATGTGTGCATTTGTCTTGTTTTAGTGTTAATTTTTTTTATGTGCCTCCAGTGTTTTATATATGCATCTATTGTGGAAACACTTTTCTTTGATGTGAATCAGTTGTGTCTATACATTACTATTTGTCTATCTTAGTTGCATTGTGTTATTGAAAATGTATTTTCAGGCTGCCATAAAAAAAAAAATCTGGCCAGGGACAGCAGATGAAAATTAGCCTCTCTGGCTAACTCTGGCTCACTTACAGTTGTTCTGTTGATTAGTGTGCATTGTCCCTGTAAAAATAAACAAAAAAAATACAAATAAGCTCAACATCGTTTAGTTCATCAACAGCTATCTCAGTCCCCACAGTGAAAAGACAAAACTGCAAATATAACGCTAGTCACACTATATAGGGCTCAACCGATACGGTTCACTTTCCCAGAGCAAGTAAAATGCCACTTTGTGACAGTGAATCTAGTAACTGGCCAAATGTCGTTTTTATTTCACATAGTTTTTTTTCAGAAATGATGATGGCAGTATCTACGGAGTGAGCCACCCTGCTTCCTTATCACATCTGTTCGGAGTGTCACACACACACATGATGATAAACAGCAATTAATATCTACACAATCACTGACTGAAATAACATGGGCTCCATCCTAACCCAGGACCTCAAGTGGGAGCGGAACATCAGCTCCATCACAAAGAAGGCCCAGCAGAGGATGTTCTTCCTGAGGCAGCTGAAGAAGTTCAACCTGCCAAAGACCATGATGGTGCACTTCTACACTGCCATCATTGAGTCCATCCTCTGCTCCGCCATCACCGTCTAGCACACCTCAACCATTACCAAGAACAAGGCCAGGCTGCAGCGCATCATCCGCTCTGCTGAGAGGTGATTGGCTGCAATCTGCCGTCCCTCCAGGACTTGTTCGCTTCAAGGACTCTGAAGCGAGCTAGGAAGATCGTAGCTGACCCCTCTCACCCTGGACACTACCTGTTTGAGTCCCTTCCCTCTGGCAGGAGGTTGAGGTCCATCAGGACCAAGACCTCACGCCACACTAACAGTCGGGCGTCGGGCTCATCAACAGAGTGCGGGTCCCCCACTGACTGACTCTGTCACCCCAGGACTATTTTTCTTTCTTTTCTTTCTTCTTACCGGTCACACTTCATATTTAAACACTCATGCCACTTAACATACACTTTTTAACTTAAACACTTTAACATACACTTACATTAACGTTATCTGTTTATCTGAACACTTTATCTTATACTTGATTTAAGATCATTGCACTGTTGTTGTCGTTGATTGTTGTTTGTCTCGTCTAACGTCTCATGTCTAATGTTTATGCACCTTCCGCCTAGAAAAAATTCTCGTTTGTGTAAACATTCCTGGTAAATAAACGTATTCTGATTCTGATTCTGATGACCGCTTGCTGCAAGCAAGGCCATCATTCATGCACAGCATGCACACACACACGGGAGGGAGAGAAACAGGCAACTATTTCCTACTAGAAACAATTAGTTTATTTAAGTGTTTCTATGCATATGCATGTTTTGTGTATGTGCATCTTTCCACATGAATATGTCCTGTCTGGGTTTCCTCCGTCCTTCTATGTGTGTTTGTCTTCCTCCTGTCTCCGTTTCCCCTAATTCTGTGTGTTTCTGCTCATGTGTTTGGAATGGTGTTTTCACACGCGCACACGCGCACACACATACACACACACACACACACACAGTGTGAATGCAAAAAACATTATGCAGCCAAACCACTGGTCAATGTAGACTTCCTGATCTGATTGAAATCAACTTCTATCGAACAAAGGAGTTATCGGCCCAGACAGCCACAAGGCCAGAACACTTATGGGAACTCATTAAAGCAAATTAACTAATCAGTTGAACGAACAACAGCACAGCTGAGTGGTGGAAATAACTCAAGAATACATTGTGTCACAAGGAGCTGCAGAGTGCTATTTAAAGCTGTAACAGTCCATTCTGGGCTCCAAACAAACCCATTTCACCCACTCTGCCAAGGTTGAGGTTGTGATTATTGGTGTGTATAACTTAGCAGTCAGAACTCTTGGCTGCAGGGCATGAATGAGTGTGCTACTTGTTATTAGAGGTGCGTATATTTGGCATTGAGATGGGGACGATTCTGTACCGATGCAGTGACCGGACATGTGCGCGAGTTTGGTTTCATTTCAGCTAAGTGTGTTTACTGCGTTCTGCTAGTTCGCACTAGTTTCTGTCTCTGTCCTCTCTCTCTTCCTTATTGTTTGCAGTTGTTTGTTCGGCAGTCCACTAACTGGCTTGTATTAATTGATGAAGAAGTCATGCAGTAGTCTAGGAGTATTTAGTCAATTGAGGTTGCGATACTTTGAGACTCGTGCATTCTAATCGTAATGGAATGGTAAGTCGAAGGTCTCATCACCAAACTACGGAAGAGCAGGTGAGACAGGAGAGGGTTGTGCGTTAGAGATACAGTGCAATGCATTCTATCCGGTCCCAACTAGCATCCAGGTGCACCACAGGTTTGAGCCTGGCCATTAATGACCAAACACTGTGTCTGGCACGCCTCGGACACGCAGAGCATCGCACACTTGACCATGATCTGCGCCGCATTAGAGAAGCGGGTCATGACATCATCAAAAATAGTATTTCCTCTGGGGAGCACTGGCTCGTCACGCCACAGACGGTGCAGCCGTCCTGTTACGTCATAGGCAACATAAGCAGGGCTGTGTTTGGAAGGGTTCTCTACAATGTCCTCAGCTGCAGGGAGGCGTCACTCCACGTGATCTCCTTCAGGAGGCGCTTATAGAAAACACCAGTCTACAACATCCAAGGTTTTGGTAAAGCACTGCTCCTGTCAGCAACAAGCAGCATCACCTACTGTACACCAGAGTAAACATGTCATCCAGGATAGCAACACCAAACTACTGCTTCCATACTTCTGTTGGAGCGCTGTGCTCAGTTCAGAGAACTTTTAAGTTAGTCTGCAACTCAACAAACTGTAAGTCACTGAACTTATGATGTTCAGTGACTTACAGTTTTCAAAAGTGTTGCTGAATCACAAAGCTAAATCTTTTTTAATGTGCCGTGGGCTCAATGCTCCAAAAAGAAGAGGCTTTCTTGTACTTTAAAATGGTCATTTAAAGCGTCATTTAGATTACGTTTTTAGATGATTAAAGTGCAAATGTCTTGAGGGCAATTCTCAAGACAATATTTATTTTCATAGTGTGTTTAAAATGTCCATATGTTTTAATGAAGTTCATGTGAAATGAAAATCATTCCCTGACATTTCCAGGAATAGAGCCAACAGCTCTGTGACCAGACGACCTCTTGTGATGGTGCGCTGCCTGAGCGACACTTTAATACTTTAATAAGTGTTATAAAACAGTTTGTTCCAGCAGGAATCACTCAGGGGAACACATGATCATTATAACAGCACTGATCTGTAGCTTTGAGTACTTTTATCACGTTTGTCTGGTTGTCTGTGTTTGTTGTAATGTATGTCGAGATGGATGCCTCGCTTTCTACTGCTTTCTGCTGCAAACCAAGTCTACGTACGGGTACTAATGAAGAGTAACCAAACCAAAACTGATAGTTTTGCCAACAGTGCTTCTCTCTCATTCATGTGCAAAACTTGAATGGCCAGGCCTCAGGGTTCTAAAATACAAAAAGTTTAAAATACTAAATACTAAATAATACATAATACAAAATGAAAAATAAATAAAGCCTTGAGCCAGACATTAATAATGAAAAGAAAAAATAAGAATAAGACTCTGCTTACAGTTTTGCTGAGGTAACCAGTGGAGATATTCCTGCATTGTTGGTCTTCAGAGTGGCAGCATCCCCCACATCTGTAGACGGACACACAGGGTGGTTTATAGAAGATGTTGGTGGGAGCCCCGAACTCCCTGCCCACGTCGACACACACTTCCCTGGGCATGCACTGAGTCTTCCTCCACTCCGACTCTATACCTGCACACACACAGAAGGTCAGACCACCACAGCCATGCAACACAGATGTCTTTCTGTCAGCTGCTGCGCACATGGATGGCAATGCACAAAGACACAAAGACACAAATATGATACACACAGACACAAACATGTGGTCTCTACATTTGTATATTCCAAGGTTGCCAAGTCAAAACTGTTGAGTACAATGTGGGTCATCACCAAACTGTCAACATCAAGGTGGAGCCAATGTGATCGGTCATGATGGATGTTGGTATAGTTAGATAGAGTATTCCTAACATAACATGTTTACATATAATCCCCTGCAGAGGCACGGACACTTTGTGGAGAGCTAACACGAATTGGGCCTCAAACTCAAGTCCACGGTCACATTAAGTACCTTCTATATAGCCTGCCCCTCTACTGTGATGCTCTAACTGATGCAGAAGAAAACATTTTGGAAAAAAGCATTAATGTAGTATTACTTTATATATATATAATCAAATGTTTAGGTCACTCTTTATTAGTTAATTCTATGATAGGTCCTCAAAAGGACAGGAACAGCCTTAGATGCCGTATGTTTCCCTTGATGGGAGCTGCTTTGATGACCCAGTCTGAAATAAATGACATTAAAGCAAAGTGAAAACATACTTTTTAGGACATCCAAGTTGAGGTAGGCAGCAGCGAATATTGGCTCTTCTGTATTGGCCAGCGGCCTTAGTCGGCGAAGTTGGAGCTTGAAGGCGGGAGGGGCAGCAGATAGTTTGGATCTGCACTTCAAAGCGGCCCAGTAAGACGGATAAATAAGACTCATCAGTTCATCCACACTGGAAGCTGAACGCAGCTTCTCCTCCATGTCTGGCTTTGGGTAAGAGTCCTGAAAGAGACAAGAGACACCTTCACTGAGAATACTGCTGGTCTTCTTTATCAGTACACAACTTGAATACAGTATAACAACAATATCAACAAGTCCTGAGTATAACAACAATATCAACAAGTCCTTAGTATATCAACAAGTCCTGAGTATAACAACAAGTCCTGAGTATAACAACAATATCAACAAGTCCTGAGTATAACAACAAGTCCTGAGTATAACAACAAGTCCTGAGTATAACAACAATATCAACAAGTCCTGAGTATAACAACAATATCAACAAGTCCTGAGTATATCAACAAGTCCTGAGTATAACAACAATATCAACAAGTCCTGAGTATAACAACAATATCAACAAGTCCTGAGTATATCAACAAGTCCTGAGTATATCAACAATATCAACAAGTCCTAAGTATAACAACAATATCAACAAGTCCTGAGTATATCAACAAGTTCTGAGTATATCAACAATATCAACAAGTCCTAAGTATAACAACAATATCAACAAGTCCTGAGTATAACAACAAGTCCTGAGTATAACAACAAGTCCTGAGTATAACAACAATATCAACAAGTCCTGAGTATATCAACAAGTCCTGAGTATATCAACAATATCAACAAGTCCTAAGTATAACAACAATATCAACAAGTCCTGAGTATATCAACAAGTCCTGAGTATAACAACAATATCAACAAGTCCTGAGTATAACAACAAGTCCTGAGTATAACAACAATATCAACAAGTCCTGAGTATAACAACAAGTCCTGAGTATAACAACAATATCAACAAGTCCTGAGTATAACAACAAGTCCTGAGTATAACAACAATATCAACAATTCCTGAGTATATCAACAAGTCCTGAGTATATCAACAATATCAACAAGTCCTAAGTATAACAACAATATCAACAAGTCCTGAGTATATCAACAAGTCCTGAGTATAACAACAAGTCCTGAGTATAACGACAATATCAACAAGTCCTGAGTATAACAACAAGTCCTGAGTATATCAACAATATCAACAAGTCCTGAGTATAACAACAATATCAACAAGTCCTGAGTATAACAACAAGTCCTGAGTATAACAACAATATCAACAAGTCCTCAGTATAACAACAATATCAACAAGTCCTGAGTATATCAACACGTCCTCAGTATAATAACAATATCAACAAGTCCTGAGTATAACAACAATATCAACAAGTCCTGAGTATAACAACAATAACAACAAGTCCTGAGTATAACAACAAGTCCTCAGTATAACAACAATATCAATTAAAGCTGCTCGCAGCTGTGACTGGGCCCTCGCTTCAAGCACGTCGGGGACGCCGGCGGGTCACCGGCTCTCCCAGCCTCGAACATCCGCCTGGCAGGCGAACGTTCTCGGACGGACGAGCCGGCGACCCTTCGGCTTACCCCGACGTGCTTGAAGCGAGGGCCCAGTCACAGCTGCGAGCAGCTTTAATTTAGAGGGATATATATATATATATATATATATATATATATATATATATATATATATATATATATATATATATATGTGTGTATATATCTACACATATATATGTATATATATATATATACACACAAATATATATACATACTGTATATATATATATATATATATATACATATATATGTATATTATATATATGTATATAGATGTTATATGTATATATATGTTTATTTGTAAATATGTATATAAATGTATATACAGATACAAATACGTATCAAAAGTGATGAAAAGATTGATGTTTCATGGAATGCCGTGGAAGTGGTGTGGTGGCTATTTCATATGGTTCTTGATCATACAATTAAATTAAAGTCAGTTCATTTAATATAGCCCAACATCACAAATAAAAATTTGACTCGAAGGGCTATACAATCTGTACACAGTAGGTTGGGGGCTAGAGCTTTCAGTTATCGGGCTCCTCTTCTGTGGAATCAGCTTCCACTTTCAGTTCGGGGGGCAGGCACGGTCACCTCATTTAAGAGTAGACTTAAGACTTTCCTCTTTGATGGCGCTTATAGTTAGGGCTGTTTCAGGCTTATAGTTAGGGCTGGCTCAGGTTTGCCCTGGTCCAAGCCCTAGATATGCTGCTATAGGCCTAGACTGCTGGGGGACATTTTAGGATACACTGAGCTCCTCCTTTCCTTCTCTTCCTCTTTTCGCTCCTCCTCTTCACCTCTTCTTTCTCTCCTTCTGGATAAATGATTGTCTCTTCAATGCATATTACTAACTCTACTTTCTTTTTCCATGGATTCGTGGCTGCCTGGAACCAGCCCTGCTGATACAACCATGGCCCTGCTGATGCAACTGGCCTGGAGCCGTCCTGCCAGCTGCCATGGCCCTGCTTTCTCCTCCCACTGCCCCTGGGATGCCCCTCCTCTCTACCTCCTTCTGCTTAATCGGTCGTGGCTATCTGGATCATGGACCATGCATACTACTCATTATATGAATAATTTCTGTCACATTCATTCATTCACATCTATTGCTTCAGTCCATCCGGGGAGAGGGATCCTCCTCTGTTGCTCTCCCTCAGGTGTCTTCCCCTTTTTTCCCTGTGAAAGGGTTTTTACTATCTTTTTGGGGGAGTTTTTCCTGATCCGATGTGAGGTCCCGGGACAGGGATGTCATGTGTACAGATTGTAAAGCCCTCCGAGGCAAACTTGTATTTGTGATGTTGGGCTATACAAAATAAACTGAATTGAATTGAACACATAACATCCCTGTCCAGGGACCTCATCACATGGGATCAGGAAAAACTCCCCTAAATAAAGATAGTAAAAACCCTTTCACAGTGAACAAAGGAAAGAAACCTGAGGGAGAGCAACAGAGGAGGATCCCTCTTCCCAGATGGACAGAAGCAATAGATGTCATGTGACCAGAATGAATTACTTAACGGAGTTCCAGCACGTTACATGAATATGACAGAAAGTATTAATATCATGAGTAGTAGGTATGGTCCACGATCCATGAAGCAGAAAGAGGTAGAGAGGACGGGCATCAGCAGGGCCGCCATTGCAGGAGGCAGGACTGGCTCTAGGCACAGCCACAATCCATGGAAACTTGAGGCGAGGAAGCACAGAGGCTCCCGAAGGAGAAGAAAAAGGAAAAAGAAGCAAGCTGTTGTAACTCAACTGTACTTTGTCAAAACTGTTCCAAAGTTAACATGCTTTATGAGAGGCATGGCTTGAAGACTGCTGCATGCCAATATTAACTCATAGTCAGAGCGCCACTTACTGGGAAACTATGGCAATTTGAACTAGAAATGAAGGACGAAAACGAAATTGGCCGACTTCTGGTACAGTTTAGAGCATGGTCCCAAGAGAGTTATTTTTAAGTTTATATGTGGTACATATGCCTATCAAATATTGTATATCTATGTTGAACGTACTGCAAGGGCTGCTTTGTACAATTTAGATGAATTTACCCCTAAGAAGTTAATGGGTCCTTTTCTTTTGAACACAAAGAGATACAAACAAGCGTTTGATGTATTGTGATGAAATTGAACCTTTAATGATCCACAGAGAATTTTGTAAAAATCGAAGCCAGCGTTTAGGAAGATTTGAGGAAAAAATTGTTTTTATCAAAATTCAAAATGGTGGAAATTCTAAGTCGGCGGACTTTAGTGCGACCACATACTTTTTTGTAGAGCAGACACAACCGGACATGTGTGCTAAATTTCAGGTCAATTGGTGATAGGGGGCAAAAACTGTGGGCTTTCACAACTCACAGGTTGTCAAAAAAAACACGTTTTTTTAGGGGGCGCTATCTGACTTCCTGTACCGTTTAGAGCATGGTCCCAAGAGAGTTATTTTTAAGTTTACATGTGTTACATATTCCTAGCAAGTTTCATACATGTAGGTCAACCGTAGCGCTGGGGCTGATTAATTGAATATTTGTAGGGGGCACTATTGAGCCAAAGTGCCATTTTGAGTCATTCAAATCACATCAGGTAACTACATCTTTGCCTTTAATTGTGTGTGCCAAGTTTACTTACGTGTCGAGCATGCCTAGTCCCTCAAAAGTGACTCTGTTGTTGACCGCGAAGGATGGGTCGCCACGGCAACAGCGTTTCACGAAACATCAAAATCTTTGGGGGCTGGCGTCATGAAAATCTTATGTTTGTATAGAAGTAATTGGAAGTTGATCTGATTGACTGACTAAGAGAAGCAAGCCAAAGTATAGAAATATTTACTTATTGTTACCATTAGGTGGTGCTATGACTCTAATCAAAACTTAGACTGCACATGTCTTCAGGGCTGGAGGCTGATCAAACATGTGAAACCTGGAAAGGATCTTATCATGTGGAGTCGAGTGACATCGGTTTATTCGGTCATGGCGAAGGATCAAACTTCCGCGATGCTCCCACGCAATGCCGTTCAACGGATCCTTACAATCTTCAAGGTGATGCATTACCAATGTCTTAAGTCTCTTCCGACGCATTTTGAGAGGGATCTGAATAATCTGTGAGGAGCACGGTGTACAAGTAGAAAACATGTAGCTTCCTGTTGCCTCTAGGTGGCGCTATGACTAGGATGAAAATTGATCATATGGTTGTCTTCAGGGTCAAGAGGTCATGACATATGAGAAATATGGAGCAGGTTACATTATGTACAGCCGAGTTAAAGCAACTTCCATATTCATGGAAAATGGTGTCTCTTTGGCGCTGCTCTGTGCTCACATAGTTCGATATTTTGAAAATCCTTTGCTAACTTTTCCCTGCAAAGGCCTCTACATCATATTGCCCGAATCTGAAATCAATCATGTGCAATCTCTAGGAGGAGTTCGTCAGAATACAACGCCTGAAAACAAGGAAAATACCAAAATTGAGCAGTTCACTGCAGCGCCCTCTAGTGTCTGAATATTATGAAACAATTTGAGTATGTTAAGAGACACGATTTTGACATATGCCACAAAGTTTGTGAAGATAGGCCAAGTAATTTGGAAGTTATGTGTATTGACATATTAACCCACGCCCCTAAGAGGTTAATTGGTTAATAACTTCTAAACGCAAAGAGATATCAACAAAGTTGAAAATATCGTTTAATCACATTGAACCAATGATGATCCACAGGAAATTTCGTAAGAAATGGACCCAGCGTTTAGGAGGAGATGACAAGAATGTATTTTTTACAAAATTCAAAATGGCGGAAAATCTAATTAGGCGCATTTTAATTTCACGGATGACTTTTTTGTAGAGCAGTCCCACCCGGACATGTGTGCGAAATTTCAAGGCAATCGGTCAAAGTTCGCAAAAAGGGTGGGCTTTCACAACTAAAGGGGGCGCTATAGAGACATTTTCTCAGACTTTTGGCCGACACCCAAATTATATTAAAATTTCGGATGGGTGTGCCAATTTTGAAGAATGTAGGTTTATCCCAAGCACCTCTTTTCCCTGCGCATAGGTCGACAATAATAAACAAACATTTGAACAACAATAGGTCCTCGACTCTGACTACGTCAGTGCTCGGGCCCTAACAAGTCCTGAGTATAACAACAATATCAACAAGTCCTGAGTCAAGTCTGGAGTGAAGATCAACAAATCCCAAACATTCATACACCACAGGAACAGCTTACGGGAGCAATTTGTTTGCTTGTTGCCCGTGGACACGTCGACGTGAACTCGAATCACCGATCGAAGAAAGACCCTGCTCTCACACTGAGCCACAGTCTGGAGTTGAAACGATCCAGTCCCAAATCAAGTCCTAAAATATTTCTTTTACATAATGACTTTTAAGTCATTATGTGCCCTTCACCAAATTGATGGTGCTTTAATTTCTAAAAACAATAAAGTAAATTTAAAGAAATACTGATCTCAAACCAACTTTATAACTTAATCTAATAATCTGATCCAAGTATGATCAATGTATTTGGCACCTTTTCCTAATTGAGTTCATGCATTGCACGCATGTTTTACATGTAGTCATAATAATATGTTCAGTCAATCCATTTCTTCAGACCCCCATCCAACATACAATGTGTCTCTACATACACAACCCGTTTACTGTGTGGGTTCCTTTCATGAGGTTTGGTCTGAAGCAGGCGGTCATGGCATAGGGAGCTCTATTCCGCTCCACAGACCAGGATACACTTCAGTAGCTGAGGCCCATCGGTGGAAATGGAAAGTTCTGCTACTGTCCCACAGTCGGCCACTGCAGTCACACACACGTGTTTTTATTTTTATTTTACTGTAATGTTGTTATCTTAATGCTTTGGCAATATTGTCTTTTTTTATCGCCAAAAAAGCTCTTTGAATTTGAAAGAAAGGGAGAGAGATAGAGACAGAGAGAGAGAGAGACACAGAGACAGAGAGAGAGAGAGACAGAGAGAGAGAGACAGAGAGACAGAGAGACAGAGAGAGAGAGAAAGAGAGAGAGAAAGAAACCACCTGATGTTACTTCACTACTAGGAAGTTGGCGACCATAGTAACATGTACATTTACAGCACACCCAGACCCAGATGAAATTCATTTGGCAGACAGGCAACATTTACGAACTGCATTACTGTCTGGATTCATTCTTCTTCTGTGACAAATGTATGGTGTGTGAAAGTTATCTCACTTCCTGTCCTCCTATAAGATAAATGCCATTCTACTATTTATGATCAACAGCAATTAATAGCTACACAATCAGTGACTGAAACAACATGACCGCTTGCTGCAAGCAAGGCCATCATTCATGGACAGAATACACACACACACACACACACACACACACACACACACACACACACACACACAGGAGGGAGGGAGAGAGACAGGCAACTATTTCCTACTAGAGTTTATTTAAGTGTTTCTATGCATATGCATGTTTTGTGTGGGTTTCCTCTGTCCTTCTATGTGTGTTTGTCTTTCTCTATGTGTCCTGTCTCCGTTTCCCCTAATTCTGTGTGTTTCTGCTCATGTGTTTGGAATGGTGTTTTCACACACACACACACACACACACACACACACACACACACACACACACACACACACACACACACACACACACACACAGCCTTTACGTGGGCAAAAAGGCGTTTCTGTGCCGTCACATCGGGTCAAAGAAGCCGGAGCAAACAATTGAGAATGCAGCAGCTCTAAATAGGACTGTCCCGTCACCTGACAGAGGAACTACAGCTTCCTGTTTTAAAGACCAAGCTTTGCAGGGCTCATTGGGGACTCAGTGGACTGACGAGAAAGGGCTGTCTGACACCAAAGTAAAGCAGTGTTAAAATATTCTATATAGCATCCAAGTAAACTGATATTGATTTTTTTAGCGTCTATAATATGTACTATAGTACTCCCTGTTTCTACATACTCCATCTACTGTCGTAATACACTGACGGACGATGGAGAAGTACCTCAATCAACCTCACTTCAAAACATCAAAACCATCTCTTTAAGTCAGGAACACAACATAATACGTGGCGTGCTCCTCATCCTCTATCTCTCACAAGCAGCAGTCACACTCACTCAACCTGAAAAAGCAGGAGACGAAGGTAAACATGGTCACAGGAAAACGTTCTTTATGTAAATGACTAGGTGGGTACAAATGCTATTCTAGAGAGAGAGAGAACTGAGATACCAAGCTGGAGAGACAGAGGCCTCTTATGATTTCTATTCGGTCATGAAAGTGCCAGTAAGTGCATCAAACTGTTCAACGACAGCATGAAAAACCAAACAGGGAAACAGGGCCAGCTCAATCGTTATAGGGTAATGTCAAATCTAAATAAAACTCAAATCAAAAAGTTGTTTAGTAGCTTTAAAGGGAGCTTACTTTGCATTAACATCACTATAATATGCCACAATGATTATATTTCTGTTATTTGTGAGTTTATCCAAATGAATGTTTGTTTCGGATTTCTGTTGACTTTTACTTTTACTTTTTGCAAAGAAAACTGATACTTTTACTCTGATACATTTCCCCTGAAACCTTCGTTACTCGCTACAAAATCAAATCTATCTTTAGAAAAAAATGAATCATGAGACCAACATCGGGGACTGTGGTGGAACACAGACACAGAGTTCCCAGTGATGCAAGGATGCTAGCTAGCTAGCGACTACATGAGTAGAGTTCCCAGTGATGCCAGGATGCTAGCTAGCTAGCGACTACATGAGTAGAGTTCCCAGTGATGCCAGGATGCTAGCTAGCTAGCGACTACATGAGTAGAGTTCCCAGTGATGCCAGGATGATAGCTAGCTAGCGACTACATGAAACTACAATGACTGATTTCATGACGGAAGCAGAACTGGAAGCACCTGCTACTCCCGCAACAAACGACGGTGGTGACGAAGACAACACCCGTTGCCATATGCGAGAAATGTTTTCTTATGTTGGAGTGAAAGATTCTTCGTACCGGATGAAGTGCCTCCTATGCTTACCCAAAGCTACTGAAATACTGGCATTCAAAAACTCCCCATTCAACCTCAGGAAACACTTTGAGGTAAATGAAGATGAATCCCATGAGCCACAACGTTAATGTTTAGTTTGAGTCATCTTACCTATAACCATTGCAGCACTAGTTGGTGCTGAGTACTCTGAGCTGAAGGCACGATGGCAGTAGTGTGCTGACACAAGCTCCCTGCTTTGTGATCGTTTGCAGAAAAGAAGATTTATGAGTAATATGATCAGTAAAGGAAATAACTTCTGCTGCCATAAAGTACTTCTTTCTGAGTATTAAGCTCAGTGCTGCCTGTCTCTCTCCATCCTGTGTGTGTGTGTGTGTGTGCGTGTGCGTGTGCGTGTGCGTGTGTGTGTGTGTGTGTGTGTGTCTACTCCCTGACTCTTATGTAGAGAAATATATGCTGATTCACGAAATGAAAGAACCCTTTTGGACATTCCTGAAGCTGCCTCACGAAGAGACAATTGATAATCAGCATTACTATTAGACTGCCAAAACACGAACAATGGAGAGGGAGCAACAGGAAAAAGTATCTTGTATACTATTAGAAAATGATATGTTTTACCATGATTAATAAGTGATAAAAATGTGTTGTTTAGAATCTGGCGGTCACTCTCTAGACAGTTGCCGATCATTTAGCTTTTGAATTTATGCTAAAATTATACGCAATCACAAAATCCCTCAAAAGCTGAGAAAGCAGAGCTCAAGCACTCTGCTTTCTCTCTGCAGCGGAGGACAACTGATGCCGGACTCAGATGACTTTAAATGGTTCACAGCTGTACGTGAGTATGAACACATCAACCCGACCAACCAAACGTACCGCAGTTCATTTGATCCACACCACAGTGGGTTAGCTGTGACAGCACCCACGGACATTTAACATATTGGACCAAAGAGCAATAACAAGCTGGACAAAGCTGCAGACAGCAACATGTGGAGACGGCTGTAAACACTAACGTGGCAGATGAAAAGTCAGCCAGCTGTCAGACAGCTCAGGTGATATTTGGGATTATGAGACTCCCCAAAGCTTGAAACCAGAGAACGGTGTTGTGCTGCATGATGCCAGCTGCTGACACTCAACTGTCTCTGTGGGCTCAACGTCATCTCCCTGTGAGGGAGTCGTGTCTCTCGGCTGTCTCGATGTGTTGCTGCTCATTAATCTAAACTGAACTGTGAAGCTGTCTAAAATGAAAAAGATACCCTATATTAGTGGTGACTTCTTTAAATTAAATAGACAGATACATGTTGAGGTCTCATAATTCAGACAGTAACCTTGTTAATGTCACTCTGCACTGCAAAAAAAACTACTACTACTATCTAATAAAATGCTCCACTGACAAGCTTTTCCAGCACTTATAACTGCATCTCAGAGTCTTGGAAGATGGAAGTTGCAATTTCCATCTGTAATGAGGTCCAACAGATACAAAAATATTTTGGGGAAAACTGGTCAACCGTAAAATGGCAAACGCACTGTACTTTTATAGAACTTTTTTTTCAGTTAAATGACAGTAAATGACAAAAAGAGGAAAAATAAATGGAGTAAATTAATAGGGGGTCAATACATTGCATTTCATTTAGCTGACGCTTTTATCCAAAGCGACTTACAAAGTGCATTCAACCATGAGTACAAACTCAGAACAACAAGAATCAAGAAAGTACATTTTCTTCAATAAAGTTAAACCACAAAGTGCTATCAGTAAGTAACCTTTAAGTGCTACTACGGTGCTACCTTCTTTATTCAAAGTGTAGTCGAAAAAGATTTTTTTTTACCATTCGCAATTACTCATCTTTTCCCTTGTATGCAGTCCATTTTCCCCAGCATTGTTCATGGGTCCCTGCTTTGATCATTTTTCCATAGAGTATATTTCCTCCACAATGTCCAGACACTGTCCTGGGCTTGGAGGGTCACTTTTCAACTAGCTCCTTGTGATGGCCTTTTTACTTGCGAGTATCAGGATTTTAAAGAGGTAGATGTCCTTATTTTGAATTATGTCGTCAGGTATCAGCCCCAGGTACACAGTCCATGGGTCCCTGGGAATCTTGGAGCATAAGATCTCCTCCAGAGTCTGAATAACTCTGTCCCAGAATATATACAAATATATAGATCTGTTCTAGTCTTGTGACCACTCAAAGCTCTTTAACACTACTTGACATCATTCACCCATGCATACATTGATGGGAGGAGCTACCATGAAGGTACCACCTGTCCATCAGGACTAACTAACACTCACACTAATGGGAGGAGCTACCATGAAGGTACCACCTGTCCATCAGGACTAACTCACATTCACACTGATGGGAGGAGCTACCATGAAGGTACCACCTGTCCATCAGGACTAACTCACATTCACACTGATGGGAGGAGCTACCATGAAGGTACCACCTATCCTTCAGGACTAACTAACATTCACACTGATGGGAGGAGCTACCATGAAGGTACCACCTGTCCATCAGGACTAACTAACATTCACACTGATGGGAGGAGCTACCATGAAGGTACCACCTGTCCATCAGGACTAACTAACATTCACACTGATGGGAGGAGCTACCATGAAGGTACCACCTGTCCATCAGGGTTAAGTGTCTTGTCCAAGGACACATCGACATGGAGTAAAGAAGCCGGGGATCGAACTGCCAATCCTTAGATTGAAAGACGTCCCTGCTCACAGTCGTAAGTGGGCCTTGAGTTAAATTGTTTAATAGGTCCTATGCTCACATATTGTGTTCCTAGAATGATGAGTGACAGTATCACAAAATAGGATGAAAAGTCAAACTGGTGTGCTCATATCAACAAAATGAGGCCCATTGCCCATTGTAACAACATAAAGAAAAAACGCGGACATGGTTGCACACGTGTAGAAAGGGACTCCTGATTGGGGACCACGACCACATCAACGTCTGCAGAAAAATATTTTTAACTCAGAAAACATATTCATTTTTAGTTTAAAATTGAGAACTAACACAAAAAGCCAGCAAATATAATTTTCCGAAGAGGAAGCGGTAAAACAGATGGTAAAACACTCAGACACAGTAGACGTGGAAAAGACCTGTCAGATACTCAAACACACAGCACATTAAAGACAGGAGAGCCAAGACATGGACACCGTGATACAATATATAATGTTTCATATGCACAGCTGTCTATGATTCCACTGCCATCGTTATTTTACTTTAGTTCCTTTGAGACATAACAAGCACATGTTATTATTTAGAGAAAAGACTATTAATGTGGCACTACATTATATTATGTTATATTATATTATAGTACATTATATTATATTATCCAAATAAGACAGGTTCGCTTGTGAAAAATCTACGGGACAGATGGCATGTAAAGATACTAACTGATAGTGACATGATGAAATGACAATCAATTCAATTATCATATCTAAGACATATGATATGATATCCTTTTGTTTTTCTTTGAGCCTCTTACACGGTTCCTTATTTTCACCATGAGACAGTTTGCCACTTTGCCCAGCTGATACTCCTGCCTTGAACAGGAGATAGAGCTCAGCATGCAGACAGCAATGCAAACCTAAACTAAAAGGAGGGAAATGGTTGTATACAAACTCCTGTCCATCCATCCATTTTCATCTGCTTATCTGGGGTCGGGTCTCGGTGGCAGCAGGTCCAGCAGGCTGACCCAGGCTTCCCTCTCACCAGCAACATTTTCTAGGTCATTCTGGGGATCCCGAGGCGTTCCCAGGCCAGGCGGGAGATATAATCCCTCCAGCGTGTCCTGGGTCTTTCCCGGGGTCTCCGACCAGCTGGACGTGCCTGAACCACCTCAGCTGACTCATTTCGACACGAAGGAGCAGCGGCTCAACTCCAAGTTCCTCCTGATGTTCAAGCTCCTTACCATATCTCTAAGGCTGAGCCCTACAGAGGAAACTCATCTCCTTACTCTATCTCTAAGGCTGAGCCCGGCCAAGACAGCCCAACCATGTCCAGCACCCTCAGCATCTCAGGGCGGATCTCATCCACCCCAGGCGCCTTACCACAAGGAGCTTTTTGAAAATAGCGAGACACCACTCGCATTCAGATCGTGCAAGCCGTTCCTTCCAATCACCCCCGCCAGGTGTCTCTGTCATTGCCCACCTGAGCGTTGAAGTCTACCTCCCACCGACTCCAAGAAGGCCGGATACTCCAAACTGCTGTTCGGTGCATACGCACAAACAACAGTCAGAGCCTTACTCCCCGCAGCCCGCAGGAGACGACCTTCTTGTTCCCGGGGGAAACTCCAACACTGCGGCACTCAGCCGAGGGCTCGTGAGTATCCCCACTCCCGCCCGGCACCTCTCACCCTGGGCAACTCCAGAAAAGGAAAAAGCCAGGTTCCAGAGCCAGAGCCAGTGCTGTGTGTGGAGGTGAGCCCAACTACATCTAGATGGTACCGCTCCACCTCCTGCACCAGCTCTGGCGCTTTCCCCGCTAGAGAGGTGACGTTTCACGTCCCTAGAGCTAGTCTATGCTGCCGGAGATCGGCTCGCCCAGGCATCCTGCCTGGCCCGCCGCCTGGTCTACATAGCACCCGACCCCGATGCTTGTCCCTGCGGGTAGTGAGTCCACAGGGTGGCTGCTCCATGGTGTTTCTTCTGGCTGAGCCCGACCGGGCCCCATGGGCAAAGGCCCAGCCACCAGACGCTCGCCGGTGACCTCCGCTGCTGGGTCTGGTTTGGGAGGGTGCGCCGGTTTCCCTGGTCCGGGCGAGGTGGCTAGATTCCAAGATCGGTTTCTTTAAATGTGTATGTGTGTGTGTGTGTGTGTGTGTGTGTGTGTGTGTGTGTGTGTGTGTGTGTGTGTGTGTGTGTGTGTGTGTGTGTGGTACAGCTTTTCTTTGCCAAACAAACCACTAGCTTGGTGGTCCCACCAAGAGTCTGTAGTTTGTGTTTTACTTCACTGCGTGTGTGTGTGTGTGTGTGTGTGTGTGTGTGTGTGTGTGTGTGTGTGTGTACACAATAATCCTCATGGCTGTGTGTTTGTTTAAAAATGGAGTGTTTGATTGTGTGTCCGCTCCGGCTCACAAGCACACACACACTCAGACGGTTTACACCGGGCCTGCCAATGTGTAACCGCAGCGTGCTATCTCGAATAGCAACAAGCGCTGATGTCATTCACTGCCGCATGAGATGTTTACGGCACGAAACAGCTTCGCACTGTAAATTGCTCACAACAGTAAACAGTTAGTGGCTCACATGGACACGAGGCCATCAGTCAAAAGTGATTATGGAGCCTGGAAATAGTTTGTAAAAATAAATATTTAATAAATATTCAATAACATATAAGTGTAAATTCATGAAGATAATTGTATATATTCTGTTAAATCAGACAGTGATGGCACAGCACATCTTTTTTTCAACCGAAAAAATATTTGCAACTGGTTACTTGGCTGAAAAAACATTTCACAGGGGGTACATCACTGAATAAAGGTTGCGAACCACTGGAGTAGATACAACTAGATTAGATTTGATACAATTAAATTAGATAAAAGTAGACTAGCAAGTTATTATTAATAATATGTACCACTATTGCATCAGATGTCTAACTCCGTATGGTATTCACAGCAACCTCTCATAATTTCCTCTATTCAACATCCTCCACAAACAGACCTTTTGTCCTGGTACAATTGTACTTTTAGTTCAAATATTCACTTGAATACCTGATAAAGGAGTTGATCTCATTACTTTTGAACGCCATAGCAATTTGCGATTCTACCTCTGTTTGTATGTGAAGTTGACTAAATCTACTGTTCAAATACATTGCTTTGGAATATCTTTCAATTGAATACAAAATTGCAATGTAATTCAAATTGTATGCAAAAAGTGCTCTGATATCTGATTTATATTGGTATCAACAGAAATCCAAATTCAGGTATGGGATCAGAAGTGAAAAGAAGTGGACTTGTGTATTTCCAGGTATCACAAACAAAAGATACATGAGGAGAGAGAACGACTTGCAGTGAAAACAAAGCATATATAGCCTCTCTGCCCCTCCACTCTCTGGACTTGCCATTCTCCATCCACCAACCAGATGCCCCAAGACTTTCACACCTGTCCCAGTCACCTGATTCGCTCAGCCAGCCGCTCACTGGTCCCTTGTCACGGTGGCATTAGTTGGAAGACCGATGCAGCTCAGACACTAACGGGGGCCTCGGCCACTGACCGGGAGTTGGTATTATACGAGTTGGAAGTGAGAACGGGTTGGTAAACAATGCCTCTTATTATAGAGAAAACCAGTAGAAATGTAATTGGTAACAGATAATCAGAAAATAGAAAGAAGTCAAAATAAGGATTTAAAATGTTTTCACTAAAATCATGTAAACAAGACAAATGTAAAAAATGGTAATACTAATAGTGGGAAAGCCAGCAATATGTGAGATTCACCCAGAATAACTACAGACTGCCAGCTACACTTTCCAAATAAAGGCAAGCCGCTAAAATGCTGAACTTAGTTGTATATCTGCTGCAAGATGCGACCTGCGGAGGACAGCAGGTCATGTGACGAGAGGAGGTAGAGGTGGTTTACCTGAACCTTTCATCAGTGGCAAACACACACAACAAACTGATCAGCTGTGCTTGTATGGAGAGTTGTTCTCTTCTCAAACAGAATGCATATAATCCTGTGGACCACATGACGTATAACATCTGTGGCCCACACATCAATCTGAACTAGTATGACCTCCTGTGAGGTCACCCTGACATATAAGCACATTCATGGAAACATATATAACCTCAAGGTATATTCGTAAGGGATCCACAGTGCTGGGTAACAAATTTGCTCGACTGCATGTTTTTAGTAGAAAGCCTCTCGGCCCCTCGGCTGTGACGACCTCACTTCATTATGCATTCTCTCCTCACTGACCCGCTTTCACCTTCAACTCACTAACCCCCCTCCCTAAGACCCAAGCAGCCTGAACACAGTGTCCACTGGTGAGGTCTGCAGGTCAGTCTCTGAGGGTCCCAAAAAAAGTCAAAAAGCCCAGATTCAGACAAATCTGGATATAGGAATATATATTTCTAATTTTGACATATATAAGATCCAGATAGGTTTTTCCACTGATATGGTATATATATTTTTAGATGCAGTCAGAAAGAAAGAGAGGGGTAAGTAGGATGACTTTCAGGTTTTATAAGCTTGGATTTGGTTTCATGAATGTTTCATGACAAAAGGAACGCTGTTAAATGTGTTTTGAGATTATCCAAACGAAATCGAACAATCCTAAACTCTTCATCCTGACAGAGACCTGGCTCATCGTATCTGCTCTGAGGACACTTTGATTCTTTCCTCGACAAAAATGTGGTATAAAGGTGCTAACTGTGTAGAATCAGAGCATACAGTATCTAGTGCCTCCACTGTCAACATGGCGACTGCTGAGCCAGCAGCTTGAAGCTAAAATTCACAACAGCGCTAACAACAACAGTGCTGACAGCGCTAACAGTGTTAACAACAACAGTGTTAACAACAACAGCAGTGTTTCCCCCACCGTTATAATAGGGGGCGGGCGCCCCCCTGAAGAATCCCCCCGCCCCCCTGTAATTTTCTCGATAGCGCCAGATAACAAGTGGTCATTTAAGGTTCTCTTTCCTATAGAACAGGTCTACCCTTGTTCTGTTATTAAACAAACTACACTGCCGTATTTTATTTATATTATCCACACGACAGCTTGTCATTTCTGTCTCTCCGTGGTCTTGTTAACACTTCTCTGATCTCTGTATCTCGCATGGCGGAGTTCTGCCCCGATGCGCACACACAGGTGAGCACTGAACACACAGGTGAGCACTGAACACACAGGTGAGCACTGAACACACAGGTGAGCACTGAACACACAGCAGCGGACAGAGAGCGTCAAAAAATATGCCGCGTGAAAAGTAGACTACTATATCTGCGTTTTAAACTCTCCCAGGGTGAAGATGGCAACAGTAGGGGCTATGTGCTGAGCTCCGTGAACCATAACAGGTCGGAGAACAGATGTCAAAGATCAGCTTTAATAATGAATCATTATTCATTATTCGTTAATAGCTCAGCATGACACTCACTCACTGGCCATTTTATTAGGCACCCCTGTCAAATCTAATCTAATCTTTTTGTTGGTATTACTGAGGCTTTGCTATGTCTCAGTCGAAATCATTACCATCCCTCTCATATAACGGATAAGGTGCTGAGAGTCACTCAGGTTGTTTTTGGCTCTGAGCAAAGAAAGAAAGAAATAAGTGCAGGAGTCCAGACAGCTTTAAAATGAAGATTCAATTATGAAGAAGCGTTGGGCATCAAGTTAATAGACCTACATTGGTGTGTGTGTGTGTGTGTGTGTGTGTTGGACATAACCAACACACGTGAGTAATCTCATCCACCTGGTTTCCATCTGAAGTGATCACACACACACACACACACACACACACACACACATACACACACACACACACACCCTTCTGTAAATGTTGGACCTTGGCTGTGTCCGGACCACTCACTCCTCCCTACTCCTCACTGAGTTTGTAATGTTGTCGTGCTGTCTGAATGCACTTCAGCCACGTTTTCACCAAGAGGTTCCTGGTGATTTGAGTCCTGTGAATACTTTTCAAGGAACTGAAAGGTTCCTTCAGCCCATTGTTTGAGTTTTCAGAGCAGATCTGAAGACATGCCTTAGCATTAGGCAGATTAGCCGGCTGATGTATGAAAAAGCAACACGAAAAAGCAACACGACAATGGTTAACACATTGCAGCATGCAGTTCAGTGTGCCTGTCACGTTCATCTGACGAACACGTTGGAAAATAATAAACTAAACCTTTGTTTGTCACTTGACGTGTAAAAGATGTCTTTCAAGACATAAATACATAAGGTCCAACAACTCCCAATTGGGGGCGAGTGAGAAGTTGGGGAAAAGACTGAGTGAAACAATGAACTGAACACGAACGAAAACAATGATGTTGCACATAAATAATAATGCATTTCATTATTATTATTTATGTGCAACATCATTATTTTCTATGTTGCACATTAAATTAAACAGCATAACCTGGGCTACAATAGTATAGAAGCTGTTGTTACATGCTCTAAACACAACAAACACCAACAAAAAGAATGACCAATTATCAAAATCAATATCTTACGATATCAACATCCTAGCGCTATGAAGCTATATGCTACACACACACCCGATCTCTCAAAAGAGAGCAGACAGTCGACAGATTCCCCACATATACATCAAATCCCTCTACACCAAAGCATCAGTGCTGAGCCAAAGAAGAAAGAACACCAGCAACAGAATTTGCTTCATCAGGCGATTGTTTTCAAATTATTACCTTTGATGTTTTTAGCCATGAAAGCTACCTATTTCCGGTAAATTCGCACTGATTTATGTTTGACGTATAACCTGTGTTAAACTCAAATCATTCCGGGCATTTGGCAGTTTAATTTGGTTTGGCGTTGTGTATGTTATTGCTGTATTTGGATGAATTGAACACCATTACTGATACACAAGTGAAATGTATAGTTTGGTACATGAGAAGATTAAAAAAGGCACAGATGGTGCCAAAATGTGCCAAAATTGACATTTTGCAGACCTCGTCTGAACTGTCTATACCAAAAACTCTCATTTTGTTCTGCTTCACTTTATAAAAGTCAACCTTTGCAGAAAGAATGTTCACATATTGTGCTATGATTTGTAGAGGTTTAGAACTGCAGCTGCATAATTCCAAAGAGATAATCATCCTGAAAGGGCTTCTTTTTTTGGGGGGCAAACCTGAAACATTTTCATTTGTACTGTGTGCCATCTTAATTTACTCTAAACCAGCAACATATATATACTGCTATTTAGACATCTGAACAAATCTCAAAAGTGTTCCATTTATTATAACATCACAATTATATAAATAGACCTTGTGGTTGCAGAAATACTCTTTTTAGTCTGGGGATGCAATTTTCGAGTGGAGGCCTAAAAAGTAGGTCAGTTTTGAATGTACTTTACTTTGCTATTATTGTCTAATGAGAGACGATGACAAAAAACAGACTCTAATGGTTTCCTTGTTATTGAAGAAAAACACATGCAATAAATGACAGCAATAGCCCATAACAAATAGCTTGATCATATGTGGGCCTATTAACAAATTAAATTAGATAAATAAACAAATCTACTGTATGCCAGCCAACACATAAAAGAAAATACCTGCTTTGTCGAGACACTGGATACAAACATGAGCGAATAGAAAGTGTAAACTCCTGTTGCACATTGGGAGCACGGCCTTTGCTACTTTCCTTATTCAACGGTCCGTTTATTTCTTCCTCTTGCATTGTTTATATATCATCAAAACTGCTCAAACCAAAGCCTTCACCCGTCATTAACCTGTCCATCTTTTTCAGACGCTTTTTGAATAGAACCAGCAGGGCAAACAGGTGCTCCACGGAAGCTCTGGAGGGACTTTGTGACATTTATAGTTAACATGGCTGGTGTTTCGAGCAGATGGACATGTATCTCAACATTGAGGCGGAGCAGTGGGACTGAGCTGGACGGTCCACAGAGAAATCACAGAACATTCCTTCCGAATGATTGCTAATTACACACTACATTCTTCTGCAGACTCCAGGGGGTTGTGAAATATGGGCGAGAGACAGACAGAAAGGGAGAGAGAGATAATAAATAGAAACTGAGATGAGAGTGGTGACTGGGTCAGCATAAAGGCCAAAGAGGGAGAGAGAGAGAGTTGCTTTATTCCTGTTCATCTTTATCATGATGAAGGAAGAGTGATGAGCAACGTCAGCCCACGGAGAGCAAGAGACATATGTTGGCACTGTGACAGGTATTTCACCACATCCATCTGTTTACAGAGTTAAGGGTCATCTACAGATTACGTGAAGGTCGTCATCACTTTGAACCATCACTGAATCTCTAACATGACAGTTACATTTGATTTGGAGGGAGCTTTTTCACCCCGGCTTGGCCTGAGTACATTGTATACTGGATTGGTGCATCCCTGAAACATAACACGCTGTTTGTGTGTGTGTGTGTGTGCGTGTGCGTGTGTGTGTGTGCGTGTGCGTGTGCGTGTGCGTGTGCGTGTGTGTGTGTGTGTAAACAAGAGGAAGATGGTTTTAAATGAGCTCAGCTGGAAATACATTTATGGGCAATTAATTTACGTGTGCTAACGTGTGTTTGTGAAGAAAGAAAATACACTGAGCTATCATCTTAGTCCACATTTGCTTGTTGACTGGTTGCACTGGTTGGTTCAGTCTCACCAGTCTTCAGCAACAAGGCTTTTATAATCCGACTGTCCAGACAAATCGAGTGGCTAACTGGTGAACATGGTGGAGCATTCAGCAGCTAAAGAGTCAGACATTTCTCCCAGGAAAAACAGAGTTCAAAGAGAAGGACTATCCGACTCACACACAGCAGGCGACTCCAAACACCACTCTATGCACAGAGGTCAAGGTAGAACTCGTGCTTGCCACTGGCCCGTGCTCGTGGGTACAAACAGCGGTTTCATGGGCGAAAGTCCTGTGTTTGTTTGACTCATCCATCAGCCCCTATGTTGTGTTTGACTAACGTTGTAGGCATTCATTGTATTGTCATTTGATCCTGAAGGTCGGAATTTCCATTAAGTACTATTATTACCAACTAACATTTAAAAATACTATTTGGTGCAAGATCGTTAGCTTGATAAGGCTTACTCTCAGAAACCACCGAAGCAAAACGTGTTCTGGAGCAGATCACGCAGGGCAAAAGGAAAACTGGCCATGGAAAGCCAATAAAAACATGGAGGAAAAGACAAAGAGGAACCAAGAACATTATGAAGACAAATGGCACTGAACACGTTTCAATGGGGAGGTTGTTTTTCCTCCAAAACAAGCCAAGTGTAGTAAGTCAGATGAGTCAAGGAGGATCTCGGCTGAACCATGCAGATCTGTAGTTGTTTGCTTTGATGTGGAACATACTACAAGTGGTATCTTCAGCTCTTGTTAGAACCCGAACATGGGTACCTGAACTCATACGGACATTTTTGGAATCAAGCTAATGGGGGCTCGGTTGGGCCCTGGACGGACTAGTCTGTCAGTTACTTGTCACACGTAATGCTGTGCGATTTACCGGTTTCAAACTTCCATACGGTATGAATTTAGGTGGTACATTGCCGAAACGACTGTTGTCACTCTTCAGCAGGCAGTAACATCAATATCACTTTAGCACAAGGCGAAGCGGACGGAGCTAATTATGTGTCAGGGGTAAGAGCTTCAGGATAAATGTACACCGCCAAACTGCATGCTGGGTCGTCCTGTCAAACTCCGTCGCACAGGAAACTTCATGATAAGTGGCCGAGCTTTACCCAGCATGCAGTTTGGCGGTGTAATTTCATAAATGTGAAACCTTGACTAAAGTAGCGCCCCGTGAAAATGAAATGTCGCCGCCTCCCAAAGTCCTCTGGTTGTATAGAAGTCTATATAAATGACTCTACTTCTCTCTTGATGTATTCCTTCAGTAAACATTGTAAACATGAGTTTATGTCTTAATCTCTAGTTTCAAGTCTTCTTCAATACAGCATGATGTTTATTGAGAGTCAAACAGACCATAAAGCAGGGGACGCTTTAGGGCGAGGCTACTGTGATTGACAGGTCGCTACCAAAGACGTATACGGCGTCTCTACTTCATTCCTCCGCATTTCAAAGATGGTAACTTCTGTTCATTGCATGCCAAAAAAAACAAGATGACGACAGCTGTAATCCTACGTCCACTTCTTATCGTGTATGGCAGCAGCTAATGTAGCCTGCAGCAGTGATGACCGCCATGCTTTGCTTTACCTCTATAACTTGAAGCCTCGCCCTCAAACCAACGCTGTCTCAAGTGAAATCACTTGAAGACTTCACACAGATCCCTCTGGAGCCACTAGGCTTTATACTACTTTTTTTTTTAAATGCAATCACACTTCCAAACACCTGTAAGCAGACGGATGTGTAAAATGGGCGTTGTTCCCCTTTCAACTTTGTTTCAATACTAACGACCGTCTTAATATGCAATAAATAAAGCATAAACAAAGCCAATAACGAAAGAGGGACGTTACGCTCTCAGAAACCTTAAATAGTACAGAGAGGATATTTAGCCTGCAATAATGGCTAAATTGCAAGAATCATGTACTGTCAAACATCCCCCGCCAATGCCTGCCTTTACTTGGATTAGCATCCCAAAAGGAAGGCTAAGGAAAGGCTGGAGATGGCTAAGTCTTAAAACTGAGAGCTTTTCTGCCCTGAGCTGAAGAAAACCGACTGAACCACTCATTTTCAGCATGAAACCAGAATTTCAAGTGTGGTAAGCCGATTAAACGGTGGTCTGAAAGCCTCATTCTTACTACTGAATTATCTCCAAAGTTGCTATCGCTTGTTTTCTGGAATTCCTCTCACAGTGAGAGCTTTACAGCTGGAGGACGGAGCTGAGGGGACGACTCATCATTCCAATGAAGAGTGGACTGATCAAATGGCTGCATGTTAGTGCTTAACACTTATCCCCCTAGCACACACACTCACACACACACACTTGACCCCTGTCACCTGCCTTCATTGGTTCTTTTCTTTGGCTAATTAGAAAACACTCTTTCCTAATCCCGCCCCCTTCCCCTTCCCCTCTCATTCTACAGCAATTGAGTTCAATTTAAATCTGCTGTGCTGGCATGACATGAAAGAAAAGTGAGTTTCAATGATGTACCAATCCAACTTGTATTATAAGACTTGACAGATGGATAATAACCATTTAATACACACACACATATATATAACAGCGTTACCTCTTGTGTGCAAAACAATAAATGGGCAGTTCATGACGTGGCACACTACATTTGTATGTGTATCTGTGACCTCAGCAGGAGGAGCTCAGACTAAACAGATGAAAAGAAGAGACAGGCTTCTCGTGGTGAGCGCTGCGTTAGAGACGCTCCTCTCGTCTGCGCTCATCCTGCGGCCGCAGAACAGAACACGACTTGGAAGAAGAACTGACGTGAGATTAAAGCGGACTGCGTGAGTGAAACTGTGCCATTTGGTTTCTGTACCTTTCTGTCACGGGGCATTATCAAGGTAAACATAAGATGTGTGTGCAAGAGACATAGTGAAAACCTAAAAACAAGTGATATCAATAATAAACAATAAAAACAGCATTGCAGGAAGGTAAGCATTGTGGTCATCTCGGTTGATTTTCAGAGGTTAAAGTACACAGCACAGTGGTACGGGCCACATTTACACACACACACACACACACACACACACACACACACACACACACACACACACACACACACACACACTCCACCTCACTCTACCTCACACAGGTTCATACACATCCTGACCAATGGGTTTCATGACTTTTCCATGACTTTAAACCAAAATCCATTACAAACATTTAGTGAAGTCTGGGTGTAAACAGTAAAAAGTGAGTAAATGTAGTATTTAAACTAACAATGAGAATACAAAGCATACAGTAAACCTTAAATGACACAAATGAATGAGACAATAGTTTGATTAAAAGAATAAACATTTATATAGATGCCTGTATGTATGCCTGCTTATATTCTGAGTCTTTCTTTTAAAAGCATATTCATTATTTCAAACTCGGCGTAAATGAACGACATGAACACATGAATATAACACATTTACATGACTTTTACTAAACTTTGGGGATTTTATTTTTTTCAAGGACTTTTCCAGGCCTGGAAATAACCATTTTAAAACGCCATGACCATAAGAACCCTGCTCACATCACTCCACCTCACTCCACTTTACTCCACCTCACTTCACTCCACCTTACATCACTCCACTTCACTCTAGCTCACATCACTCCACCTCACTCCACTTTACTCCACCTCACTTCACTCCACCTTACATCACTCCACTTCACTCTAGCTCACATCACTCCACCTCACTCCACTTTACTCCACCTCACTTCACTCCACCTTACATCACTCCACTTCACTCTAGCTCACATCACTCCACCTCACTTCATTCCACCTCACCCATCCTCCTCACATCACTCAAACTCACATCACTCCACCTCACATCACTCCACCTCACCTCACTCCACCTCACATGACTCTACCTCACATCACTCCACCTCACATCACTCCACCTCACATCACTCCACCACATCACTCCACCACATCACTCCACCTTACATCACTCCACCACATCACTCCACCTCACATCACTCCACCACATCACTCCACCTCACCCATCCACCTCACATCACTCCACCACATCACTCCACCTCACATCACTCCACCACATCACTCCACCTCACATCACTCCACCACATCACTCCACCACACATCACTCCACCTCACATCACTCCACCACACATCACTCCACCTCACATCACTCCACCTCACATCACTCCACCACATCACTCCACCTCACATCACTCCACCTCACATCACTCCACCTCACATCACTCCACCTCACATCACTCCACCACATCACTCCACCTCACATCACTCCACCACATCACTCCACCTCACCCATCCACCTCACATCACTCCACCACATCACTCCACCTCACATCACTCCACCACATCACTCCACCTCACATCACTCCACCTCACATCACTCCACCTCATATCACTCCACCACATCACTCCACCTCACATCACTCCACCACACATCACTCCACCTCACATCACTCCACCACACATCACTCCACCTCACCTCACTCCACCTCACATGACTCTACCTCACATCACTCCACCTCACCCATCCACCTCACATCACTCCACCTCACATCACTCCACCACATCACTCCACCACATCACTCCACCTTACATCACTCCACCACATCACTCCACCTCACATCACTCCACCACATCACTCCACCTCACCCATCCACCTCACATCACTCCACCACATCACTCCACCTCACATCACTCCACCACATCACTCCACCTCACATCACTCCACCACATCACTCCACCTCACATCACTCCACCACATCACTCCACCACACATCACTCCACCTCACATCACTCCACCTCACATCACTCCACCACACATCACTCCACCTCACATCACTCCACCTCACATCACTCCACCACATCACTCCACCTCACATCACTCCACCTCACATCACTCCACCTCACATCACTCCACCACATCACTCCACCACATCACTCCACCTCACCCATCCACCTCACATCACTCCACCACATCACTCCACCTCACATCACTCCACCACATCACTCCACCTCACATCACTCCACCTCATATCACTCCACCACATCACTCCACCACACATCACTCCACCACACATCACTCCACCTCACATCACTCCACCTCACATCACTCCACCTCACATCACTCCACCACATCACTCCACCTCACATCACTCCACCACACATCACTCCACCTCACATCACTCCACCTCACATCACTCCACCTCACATCACTCCACCTCACATCACTCCACCTCACATCACTCCACCACATCACTCCACCTCACATCACTCCACCTCACATCACTCCACCACACATCACTCCACCTCACATCACTCCACCTCACATCACTCCACCTCACATCCCTCCACCACATCACTCCACCACATCACTCCACCTCACATTACTCCACCTCACATCACTCCACCTCACATCACTCCACCACATCACTCCACCTCACATCACTCCACCTCACATCACTCCACCTCACATCACTCCACCACACATGACTCTACCTCACAACACTCCAAAACACATGACTCTAGCTCACATCACTCCACCTCACATCACTCCACCACACATCACTCCACCTCACATCACTCCACCTCACCCATCCACCTCACATCACTCCACCTCACATCACTCCACCTCACCCATCCACCTCACATCACTCCACCTCACCCATCCACCTCACATCACTCCACCTCACATCACTCCACCACACATCACTCCACCTCACATCACTCCACCTCACATCACTCCACCTCACATCACTCCACCACATCACTCCACCTCACATCACTCCACCTCACATCCCTCCACCACATCACTCCACCACATCACTCCACCTCACATTACTCCACCTCACATCACTCCACCTCACATCACTCCACCTCACATCACTCCACCACACATCACTCCACCACATCACTCCACCTCACATCACTCCACCTCACATCACTCCACCTCACATCACTCCACCACACATGACTCTACCTCACAACACTCCAAAACACATGACTCTAGCTCACATCACTCCACCTCACATCACTCCACCACACATCACTCCACCTCACATCACTCCACCTCACCCATCCACCTCACATCACTCCACCTCACATCACTCCACCTCACCCATCCACCTCACATCACTCCACCTCACCCATCCACCTCACATCACTCCACCTCACATCACTCCACCACACATCACTCCACCTCACATCACTCCACCACATCACTCCACCTCACATCACTCCACCTCACATCACTCCACCTCACATCACTCCACCACACATGACTCTACCTCACAACACTCCAAAACACATGACTCTAGCTCACATCACTCCACCTCACATCACTCCACCACACATCACTCCACCTCACATCACTCCACCTCACCCATCCACCTCACATCAGTCCACCTCACATCACTCCACCTCACCCATCCACCTCACATCACTCCACCTCACCCATCCACCTCACATCACTCCACCACACATCACTCCACCTCACATCACTCCACCTCACATCACTCCACCTCACATCACTCCACCTCACATCACTCCACCTCACATCCCTCCACCACATCACTCCACCACATCACTCCACCTCACATTACTCCACCTCACATTACTCCACCTCACATCACTCCACCTCACATCACTCCACCTCACATCACTCCACCACATCACTCCACCTCACATCACTCCACCTCACATCACTCCACCACACATGACTCTACCTCACAACACTCCAAAACACATGACTCTAGCTCACATCACTCCACCTCACATCACTCCACCACACATCACTCCACCTCACATCACTCCACCTCACCCATCCACCTCACATCACTCCACCTCACATCACTCCACCTCACCCATCCACCTCACATCACTCCACCTCACCCATCCACCTCACATCACTCCACCTCACATCACTCCACCACACATCACTCCACCTCGCATCACTCCACCTCACATCACTCCACCTCACATCACTCCACCACATCACTCCACCACATCACTCTACCTCACATTACTCCACCTCACATCACTCCACCACATCACTCCACCTCACATCACTCCACCTCACATCACTCCACCACACATGACTCTACCTCACAACACTCCAAAACACATGACTCTAGCTCACATCACTCCACCTCACATCACTCCACCTCACATCACTCCACCTCACATCACTCCACCTCACCCATCCACCTCACATCACTCCACCTCACATCACTCCACCTCACCCATCCACCTCACATCACTCCACCTCCAACGTGCTTCCTCCCACTCACCGGCTCGTCCATGTGCTCGTGCTGGTAGTAGTCATCGTAGTCGCTGTGTGTGAGGTCGCTGGCCAGGTTGGCGTAGAGCAGGTAGGCCAGTAGAAGAGGTACTCCCAGGAGGTGCATGTCGATAAAGTCCTCACGCGTTTATGATCCGAGAAGCATGAAGAGAAAGTTCAAACCCCTGCGCCGTGTCTGCGCTGCGCTCTCCTTCTGCCGCTGATCGCTCTCTTTCATTTGGCCTCTCTCTCTCTCTCTCTCTCTCTCGCTCGCTCGCTCGCTCGCTCGCTCGCTCTCTTTTCTTTGTCTCCGTGTCAAGGTCCAGTACTCGTTCCGCAGAGGGTCTGCAGGATGTGTGCCCGGTCATATGGAAACGGATCAATCCGGTGGGTCCGAGTCTGGCGCGTTAAACGCGCCTTCAAAGTAAAAGCCTACAGCTGACCACTTTTTCTTTATTCCGGGCTGGATACTACGTTCCTGTAGAGCAGTGGTCCTCAACCCTTTCAGTGATGTTCCCCCTGTGAAATATTTCCCCCAAACAAGTACCCCCTGATCAAAAAGATGTTATGCACAGCGATGTGCCATAAGTGTCTGATTTAATATAGAATATATCAAATCCAGTTTATGAACTTACACTTATATTCCATTGAATATTTATGAAATAACTAATGCTAATTTGAAATACATATATTGTTGTATCTCATGTACCCCCTGGAGTGTAGAGCATGACAGGAACACCCACATGTTCTTCTACTTTCTCAATGCTCAGCTTGTTCTGACAGTTAGTTCAGTTTTTACTGGAATCAACCTCCGGTTCAGCCGATTGAAGTCGATGCAGAATTGTCTTTAAACGTTTTCTACTGACCACCAGGGGGCGACTCCTCTGGTTGTATAGAAGTATATGCTTCATGTGTTAAAGCTGCATTCTCTCTCCTGACCACCAGGGGTCGACTCCTCTGGTTGTATAGAAGTATATGCTTCATGTGTTAAAGCTGCATTCTTTCTACTGACCACCAGGGGTCGACTCCTCCGGTTGTATAGAAGTATGTGCTTCGCATATTAAAGCTGCATTCTCTCTAATGTCCACCAGAGGCGACTCCTCTGGTTGTATAGAAGTATATGCTTAATGTGTTAAAGCTGCATTCTCTCCCCTGACCACCAGGGGCGACTCTTCTGGTTGTATAGAAGTCTATGCTTCGTATATTAAAGCTGCATTCTCTCTCCTGACCACCAGGGGGCGACTCCTCTGGTTGTATAGAAGTATATGCTTCATGTGTTAAAGCTGCATTCTCTCTCCTGACCACCAGGGGTCGACTCCTCTGGTTGTATAGAAGTATATGCTTCATGTGTTAAAGCTGCATTCTTTCTACTGACCACCAGGGGTCGACTCCTCCGGTTGTATAGAAGTATATGCTTCATGTGTTAAAGCTGCATTCTCTCTCCTGACCACCAGGGGTCGACTCCTCTGGTTGTATAGAAGTATATGCTTCATGTGTTAAAGCTGCATTCTTTCTACTGACCACCAGGGGTCGACTCCTCCGGTTGTATAGAAGTATATGCTTCGCATATTAAAGCTGCATTCTCTCTAATGTCCACCAGAGGCGACTCCTCTGGTTGTATAGAAGTATATGCTTAATGTGTTAAAGCTGCATTCTCTCCCCTGACCACCAGGGGCGACT
>NC_136594.1:29518410-29538410 GCF_910589615.1 Taurulus bubalis
TTAATTATTATTATAAATAATTAATGTCATCAGCAAGGGTCTTACAAAACAATATGCTACTGGTTTGCTACTGCTAGTTGCTAATGCTAGCTGCTACTGCAAGTTGCAACTGTTGCAACTGCTAGCTGCTACTGCTAGTTGCTACTGCTAGCTGCTATTGCTAGGCGCTACTGCTAGTTGCTACTGCTAGTTGCTACCGCTTGTTGCTACCGATTGCTGCTCCTGCTCTCCCTCAGGTTTCTTCCTTTTTTCTCCCTGTCACTGTTTTTTGGGGGGAGTTTTTCCTGATCCGATGAGAGGTCCGCCTGGTTGGAGTTTTCCCCGGAGAATGAGAGGGTCGCCTCTCTGCGCCTGAGGTTTGTGGGAAGTAAGGCGCTGACAGGGTTAGGGTTGACAAATACTAGAGTACGTCTTTGTAAGAAATCGTACAAGCCATTGTATGAAGATGTGTTGCCCGACGTAATGGAAGTGTACCATTAAATAATTAGAGTAGCCCTGTAATATACCAAGAAGATGGTATTTGAATGTTTCGGGATGGTTGTCATTAGTTATTGTTTTTTAGGAGTCAGCACAGATAAATCTGATGAATTAGTTTGTCACTTAGATATTATGACTTTATACGGCTTAAAGTAATCAGACATAGTGAAGGTGAATTGGCGTAGTTCCTATGTTGCTGTGGGGAGTGTAGCTTGTGTTGCGCCCTCTCTCTGCGTCTCTCCAGCTCTCAGTTACATAAACAATAAATCCTTGGCTCAACATTGACCTCTTGGTCAGGCAATTAATTGTGCACACGCGCACATAAACACACAGGACACACAGGACACACAAAGACTAATAGCAAAGACCCCCCACAAACAGCAGGTCAAGGTTGTACGAACTGAGCACCAAGCTCTCCCTCCATGTGTGTGTATTGCAGTGTGTCAGTGTTTGTGTTCCCTAATTAGAATGCAATGCCTTTGGTCGCAGACGTCTGTGGAATTTGAGCTGATATGAAAATAATTGCTTCTCTTTGGCTTGGTCCGTTGTAACGAGGGTCGTGTTTTCACAGTAAGAAACGCAAGAAAATGTGCTCCAAAGTTCAGACTCAGACTTGTTGTAACCCGGTCACAGCCGTCTTTTACTCAGTCTGCTTCCACGACGGCTCAACTTCTCATGTTGTGTTCCAGTGTTCTCAGAATGCTGTATCATGGCGTAGTGTGAGTGTGTGGGGGTTGTTTGGTTAACATGGAGACATGTAAATCCCTGATTAGCTTTTTAACATAAATTCCTTCACTGACTGATCAACACTGGAGTACCACTGTTTGTGTGTGTGGGGGTAGGGGGATTTGGGGGTTATTGGTTAAGGTTAGGCTAATTGAGGCACTGAACACATTACAGTATGGGACCCAAAGGTTATCTTATGGTGCAACAGTACATTTGAAATGCTTAGTGGGCTAATGCTACATGCTGATGTAAATGTGGAATACTCACAAACGAAGGACATGAAATGTGAACTGAGATGTCACTGATAAAATGAGGGAAACTAATTTATATATAACTTTTATATATATATATATATATATATATATATATATATGTATGTATATGTTATGGTACAGGAGAACATTCCTGTGTGTGTTGTCAGCCATATATATATATATATATATATATATATTATATCAACATCAATAGCCCTTGCACCACTTTTGTTGTTTGTTACTCACTGTACATGTTTATATACACTTAATATCCACTACACATACTTTGCATTTTTGCACTTTCTCTATTGTTTAAATTTAATTTCCAAAAGGAATACACTGTTTCATTGTACATATTGACTTTTGCTGAATATATTGAGGATCTTTCATCCCTGTTATTTTTATTTTTGTGTCATGAACTGCTACGACGACAAACACATTTACCATTAGTCTCTGGAGTCGCCAGGAAAATGAGTTTAATGAGATAAATGTGTTCTAAGCAGCATAACAAAGGTTTTCTTTGAGTTTGTACATGGGGGATTTCTCAGCTTTGTCTTCTGTCTATTTCGTCCAGTGAAACAATGAGAATCAGTGTCAGAGGCTTGACCCATACAATGTTATTATAGGAAATATCATAGGTCACATAGGCCGGATCTCAATGAGGCCTATTGGCGTTCCACTTCCTATCCACTTGAAAGTCCCCACCAGTATGATCCTAGTGAAGCATTCTGTTGAGGTGAGTCACACATGAACAACAAAAGCACTTTTCTCAGCTCCTTTGGTGCACTGCAAATATGAATCCTACTTGGGTTCACTTACACCGACTCTCAGTGCTGACGTGGAGCTGTGACTGAGGCCGTTTATGTCCTCTTGTCTTCAAAAGCAACACTGATCGGCACGAGGAGGCCCCGCCGGTCTGAGGTGCTTGAGAAGAGTCGTTTGACGTGTGAACCAAAAACAGTTCATCAGCGCAGTAACAAGGGGCCGGCATCGCCGAATCTATACAGCATTTATAAGAATTGGAATTGTTTTCGAGAAGATTGTCTGTAATTAGGAAATGCCGTTGCACAGGGGACAGATTTGCATTGTTTTGTAATTAAAGTTTATTATTAACTTTTTCAATATTATGCAGACAGAAAGGCACATACAACCAGTTAAATATAAATGACAAAACCAAATAAATCCGGGCCACAAAATGAGCTACATGTAGTAAAAAAGGAGCACTGTGTATTCATACTTGAGGTATCATATTTTACTGGAAAAATCTTTGTTTGAAAATGTCCTTCCTTTATATACATCAGAAACATCATGTACAGACTTCATAAAAGTTTCCTTGGAAGCAGTTCTTGTGATTAGAGCCTCTCAACAGGAAGTGTCTGTCATCACTTTTGGACATTCTGCATGAGCTGGTTTAGTGCGGCTCTTCCACTGCTGGAGAACAACCCTATAAGCAGTAAAACATGGTTTAGGTGCTGGAGGCAGAAGAGAGCGACCTCCTGAGAACAATCTGCTAACAAGAGGACTGATCCGCCACTGCAACATCCTTTGAAGGACTTATTTCCAAAAGAACATTCCAGTATTTCTCTTCTAAACTTCCAACAACAGCTGTCAACCAAAAGTCCCAGACATCTGATTTGGGGTTTCTGATAATAAAACAAGCTGTTAAGAAACAGAAATGAGTGTAATTAGAAATGTCTTTTCCTTGTGTAAATTCCACATTTGACAGACATTCAGTAAAGGAAAGGTCACGAAAGGACATTCTGAAAACTGAGACATTTTAGCAGTCAACCTACAGTTTGGCTCCTCTGAAGTAAAACCCCCAAAAAACTAAAGGTTTTAACACATTTCTCATGACGTTTGTTTAACCACACAGAAATACAAATTCTCACTCCTCATCCCCAAATGCATACTACTATTGGTTACTTCGATTCAATGAGGAACACCTAGCATGCATTCATGGGAAAACAATGTCAATCGTTTCAATGCAGGATGACCTAAACTGTTCACTGGTTTCTGAGCCAAAGAAACCAAAGCATAAACTATTTGAGTCCAAATATCACATGTCATTAGTTCAGTTCAAATCAAGATGAAGGTGTGGAAAGACTCAAACCTGTTTCCTCCACACTGAACCAGACTCTTTGTGATTATAACTTGATTAATTCAACAGTTATGCTGCCACCTACTGGTAAACATGAGCAATTCTACCTGCGTCCTATAAGTCCGCCTTAATTACAGTGTGTGCTATATATACTCATTAATCATTTACATGTTCAATGTTTTGTGAATGTGCTGATAATGAATTGTGGGCTGAGAGCAAAAACAGATGATTGATGTTTTGGCACCTTGATCCCATGATGAAATGAAGTATTTCTGTTTCTTTTGACATGTGACTTTGACCTGTTGGTGCATTGTGGGAGGTTAAGAAAACGCAATATTTTGGTCAGTTACAATGGTCACTGTCAATTTGGATGATTATAGAAGTATACATTCTTAGCCAAGACACATCAATCAATCAATGTATATTTGAAAGGCAGAGTCACCATGCAGCATGGCCCCAATACAGGTTACAGCAACAGAGCATCTAGAACAGTGTAAACAGCAGTGTGACTACGTTGTGAATACAAAGGACACAACACACAGCAGGCACGCAACAATATAACATATATCAAACCAACCATATTAAAAACATGGATTAAAAAACAAAGAATATAATCAGTCTCCTCTCTGTTTGAATGCACACATTCAGCGATTTTGAAAAATGCTTGAAATGATTGGAATCATACAGAAATTACGATTAAACCTCAGATCAGTAGATACATATTCATATTTATCTACTGCCTAACCTGCACATCTCTGGTTGGAGGTGTCCTGTCAACAGTTTTACGGACCTCTCTTTTATACTGCAGGTCTTTGAGCCCAGGTGTTGCTTTTCTTCTCTCGCAGCACCATTGGGCCAGACTGACCCCACCGTACGTCTATCATGGGTCTGAGCTGGAGAATCGATGTATAGGACCTATCATATTAGCTGTTTGGCACCGTCCACTGTCATGAAACAGGCCGAGAAACTGCTTCCTAAAAGAAGCATGGTGAGACAGGAGTCAATGGTCCACCTGTCTATGTTCAAAATATGTCAAAATAAATACTTAAGTTATGAAACAATTGCATCCTATTAGCGGCCAAACAAGCTTCAGTAATCGCTTCAGTAATCCCATCATCTAGCATGATGGGCTCTTCTGACAGTACTGCATGTCCCAGCTTACTAGCTCGGGTGAGGACTTGGTTTAAGGTTAGAGTTATGGTAAGGTTAAGTATCCAACAAATGAATGTAAATCAAGGTAATGTCTCCAATAGTCATGTGTATCATTCTGGTCACATGACATCTATTGTGTCTGACCATCCGGGGAGAGCATCTTCCTCCGTTGCCCTCCTGAAGGGTTCTTCCTTTTTTTTTCCAGTTTTTTGGGGAGTTTTTCCTGATCCGATGTGAGGTCAGGATGTTATTTGTACAGATTGTAAAGCCCTCTGAGGATAATTTGTAATTTTGGGCTATATAAAATAAACACATACATACGCACACACACACACACACACACACACACACATCTAAAAGGTTCAAACAAATAATACAAGTGTAACTGTTGCACTATGCTGGTGTAATATTTTGTAACGGTTTTTCATTTTTGTATATTTTGTATTTGTATAGCATCACTGGGTGACTGCAGGAAAGACTTTTATTTTGAAGTATCAGCTGAGCGGCGAGGTAGAGCTCACGGGGTTTTTCTAGGGGTACCTGAACGCACCATACCGGTGTGCTCACGGTGCTGTGAGCCTCGGTAGCGTCACGCGCTTTGCACGCCGTCAAGCAGACATCTCAGCAACTAATGTGAAGGAGGTTCAGAGGATTCCCTTTGTTTGAGCACGCAGCCAACGAGGTAGTGTGTCTTTGGTTGTGTACTTGCACTATGTTTGTTGTTGATGCTGTGTTTGCTAGCTAACGTCGTGGGTTGTGTGTGTGTGTGTGTTTGGATGCCCTGTATTGTACAATTTTCACGGTTCGAGGTGGAGATGAAGATTCCATTAAAAACCATTGCTGTCTGACTGTGCTTGGGAGGGAGTCACAACAAGTATATAACTAATATGCTTAGATACAGATTCACAATTAAAAACAAATAAATGTTGACTAACACTACAAAGACTAACATAAAACCATGCAAAACAAAGCCAAGCAGCACAAAACCATGCAAACCAAAACCATAAATATAAGTAAATTAAAAGGCTGTGAACCAGGTAAAAGTCTCAAACAAACAGACTGTAAACAATAAAGTTTTTTAACTGAGTCAGTAAGGGGGTTGTTGGAGGCAGAGGTTGTAGTCCTGTCAGCAAAGGTCCCTGCCACAGTTCAATCATCCTGGTGACAGGCTAATCATCTAACCAGTGCAGGCTCAGGCCCTCTCCTCTATAGGATTTTCTTTGGACTCCGTAGTGGAAACGAAGTTACTCGTCCACTTGGATGCCCCTCGTTGCTTTGAAGACGATGACGTTTATTTTCTCCATCCACATTCAAATTGCAATAAGATGGCTTCAGGTTAGCATTTCTTTTTTCATGATTAATGATTCTGCCAACAGTTTGTAACTCTTTGTGGCATTTGCAAGGATGGGTTTGGGTATTGATGCAGAGAGCCTCAACCCCAACCTTGAAGAAAAAAAATGTATCCCATTTGGTCATCCAATTCCTCCATCTGCTTTTTCCCCCTCAGCATCTGTGATGTCACCTTGAGAAAAGGGCATGGTTGCAACTACTCCTGTAACCAAGAAAAGGTGAGTTGGATCAAAATATCAACTGTATTAACATTACAGATTGGCAAACTTTTCAAAATTCTTTGTTATGGGTGGAGCAAGAGGCTAGCCCAAGACAATTACTTGACTATAAAAGAATTGTAGGCAATATCAACTTTATCATGCTAAACATCAATGCTAAGTGAATGTTTGCTGCAAAACAACTTACAGCTTCCTCCTCTTGTGTCAGGGCAAATGCAGCAACCTGCTGAGCTCATGTACCCCGATCACAAAGCAGCCATCTGTGCGCTTTCTGTCCGCCCACTCTTGCACCTGGAAAACAATGACAATTTATTAATACATGTCCATTGTAGCATATCAAGGGTACAAGCTCCTTCAAGCTGTTAAAATACAGTACACACAGTCATGCCTTCCGCTGGGCGCTGAAAGTGCCGGAAAACCAATACCGCTTCGCAGTAGTAGGTCGTCTTTTCTATTTTGTTGACATTGTTTATTCCTGACATTAACTTCCCAAAGATGTTAAGGAAGGCTTTCTTCACAACTCTTAAAACGGCCTGGCACGCTTTCATGTTGGACATGCCATTTTGAAGTCTGTCATATCTAGATAACAAAAAAATATAAATGGAGAGATAAGGTTTTTTTATGCAACACACTGTATGATTGTATTGTGCTAGTAATACTAATCTACATCCTACAATACAGAATGAAAAGTAAAAAATGTACCTTGTATTGACCAAATCAGTGGAATAGCTCTTTGAGATTGGCATTCTCAGGGTTCAAGTTGTGAACATAACGGATGATGTTTTCAAAGTAATTGAGTCGCGTCGCTGCAGTCAGGGTTGTGGCTTTTAGACCTAACAAATAGTCTCTTGTTTCTGTAGACTTTATTAGAAAGTCCGTATTTGGCTCATTCCCAGTCGGCTGCATATACCGCAGGAACCGGGCGACATTCTGAACCTATGAAGAAGATGGATGAGAAAGAAAGACATGTCGTCATTAACATCTTAAGAAACTATGCTTTGAAATCGGTGTGCTGAGAATTGATGTGGGAAGAGATTGTACCTCCAGTTTGCCATTCAGGCAACCCAATGTAATCAGGTATTTCTTGAAGTCAATGAGCACAGACACCTCATCGGGAAACTTTTTGTAGAAACCAGCCTCTTTCATCTGTATCCGCACAGACGTCGTCGCAGCTGGAAGCGTTCTGTAGAATAAAACAATGTACGTACTTTTAAAAATAAGGTAGTCCGAAATCCTATCTTGTATCACGTGTGATATTCTGAACGTGAGGATTGAACTTTTTTTAGAACGATTGTAACCGTTTCAAACAGTTTCAGAACGCTTCATTTAAAAAACAAGGCAGACAAAGTGATTCACATGCCCTTTATGGAGACGAATCATGTCACTTTTTGCATTGTTTTTTTATTTCCCATTTGAAACGAAAAATCTATTACAGCCGTCATCTGTGAGGTGTCCATCGCAAATCTTCTCGTAGTACATTCAAAATCACTGTGTGGACAAAAAAAAAAAAAATATTGGACTGTAAAAGATTGTAGGCAATATCAACTTTTTATCATTCTAAACATCAATGCTAAGCGAACGTTTGCTGCTAAATAACTTACTGCTTACTCCTCAGTGTAGCATATCAAGGTTACAAGCTCCTTCAAGCTGTTAAAAATACACAGTATACACAGTCATGCCTTCCCTGATCCTGGCCGCTGAAAGTGCCCAAAGATCATGACTGCGTTGCAAAAGTAGCGGTATTGTGTCTTTTCTGTGTCGGAGAGCTCCGGAAGCTGTTAAGAAGTGTGGCTTCACAGTTTTTAAAACCTGCTGGCTGTCTTTCACGCTGGCTTCGTCATCGTTAAAGCGATGACATCTAGATATCAAAAAGAAATAGGGTTTTGTATTGCAACACACTCAATATTGTTTGATTGTATCATATGAAGTAGATTAGTATTTCTAGCACAATTTAAAAAAATAAATAAATAAAAATAGTAAACCAAAAAAATGTACCTTGTAGCGAGCACTTGCTTGGTATGGGTCTTTGCGACAGGCTTTCTCAGAGTCTCCACCATCTCCTTGTAAGCGCCGAGTTTATTATGCAATTCAGTATTGTTATCATTCAGGTACGAAACAAAACGTAGAATGTTTTTCAGGTAATTGAGTACTGTCGCTCCAGTCATGTCTGTGCTTTCTAGACGTTGAATAAAGTCTAGAAAGTCCAGAGTCGGAGTCGGTCCAGAGTCGGTTCATTCCCAGTCGGTTGCATGTACCGCAGGAACTGAGAGACATTTTCAACCTTTGAAGAAGGAGAAGAATGAGAGAGACATGTCAGCATTAACATCTTGTTAAGAAACTATGCGTTGGAATTGGTGTGCTGAGACTTTTTGTGGGACGATATCTTACCTCCTGTTGGCAGTTATTGCACTTCATGCTCTGTATCAGGTACTTTTTAAAGTCTTTGAGGTATGCCGTATCTTCTGAAAACCTTTCATACAGACCAGCCTCGACCATCATCACAGACATTGTCAAAATTGGAAGCTTTCTGTAGAATATATACTTAAATTAAAAAAAGTAATCCGGAATCATATATTGTATCATGTGATTTACTGAACATGAGGGTTGGATTATTTATTTATAACGTTTTTTAAACTTTTTCAGAATGCTTCATTAAAAACAAAACAAACAAAAAAACACAGGCAATCAAAGTGATTCACAGGTCTCAGTGAGGACTTGAACAGCTGCAATACACATGCAGCTTGAATGAGGTAATTTCGCATAACTGAACGTGAGCTTGTAAAGGACAACAGTCTTTGCTGTGATTGTCTGCTCTGGTAATGTTATTTTCAACATTTTCTTGCAAATAAAATGATTTCATGTCCTTACTTTTGCCATGTAGGGTCACTAGATGGTCCATCTTGATCAGAAGAAGTCAGAGAGGATGGGTTGTTGGAATCTGACCCAGAGGTGGAAGGAGTGGCAGTTCCTGGCTGAGACACTGTGTGACTCATCTGGCTGGTTGTCTACCAGAAACAAGAGCTTACGGAACACCTCCATTAGCTTCAAGCGGCTGGGCTGGTGTGGCACGACCTTGCACAGAAACGTGTAATCCCAATTTCTGGTCGAAAAACACCACCCCGAGGGAGCGCTTTTCCGTTTTACTCAATCTCATAGCGCCAGACAGTATCATGAGATTCTGAGCAGCCAGGGGAGGCAATAAACCCCCTCCGTCGAGGATGGATTGGACTCGCCACAGTCATCCAACCGGTCAGAATCCTCGAGAAAAGCCTCAGAACCACAGTTTATGGTAATGACACGCCATTGGTTAATGTCGCCATGCTTCAAAGCATCCGTGGTCTTGGGTATGAGTGTCGTTCTGCACTTCTTGAAAACCCTTGGCAGGGCCCCTGAGATCAGCCATGTAGAGACTCTCCCCTTCGGGTCCCATCCAAGTAACGCTTCCTTTGTTATCCCATCGGGCCCGGGGATGTAAGGTTCTTGATTGCACAAGACTTCAGAAGAATGAAACTGATACATGAAAGGTTTATTGTTTACTCGGCCGTAGCGACCTTTACCCTGAAACGGACTGACCTCACCACATCGTTTCCTGACTTCCTGAACGATGCTGCTACCTCTGGTAGCTGCTGCTACCTCTGGTAGTGGGACTGGGCAAGCTGCGCCTAGCTGTCCGTCTAGGATGAAATTGGCCAGTTTAGAAGTATTTTCTTGTATAGGCGCCTTAAGAATACCCGTTGGATTATTCTTCTCTCTACAGGCCTACCTGGCCCTAGGGAAGAACAAGGGACATGGAATGTTAGTTTAACTTGTCATGAACCACTATGCAAAGTTTGGGTCTGGGTCCTGGTCTCGAATAATGCTGTCTACCCAGGAAGGGAGCTGTCTTGAGCTGGATTCGATCCAGTGACCTAGTGATTCAAAGACCATGACTGATCAGACTGAGTCAAATCAGCACTGAGCTCTACCGAGGGGGGGTGTCCACATCATGCTGGTCTACCCAGGAAAGGGGTCTCAAAGTCTGGGTACAAGTCCTGGTCCCGAGTTTCATGGTAAGAAGTCTTCCAAAAACAATCTTTTTTTTTTCTAAGATGGACACTTTGAGCACATGTTAAAAAAAACATGTTACATTGTAGAGGGGTATTGCTTCACTGCGTATTACTCATTAACAAAGGTATTTGCTTGGTTTAAACATGAGACGTCACATTATGTGTATTAATGCATAATATATTAAGTTATTATTTTGTATTTATTTTAAAACCTTTTTTTTAAATTTTTCTTCCAGAAATGACTCCTTCCATTTCAAGCAGGACCTGCCCAATTTGTGACTGCTGTTACTTGGCCCTTCCCCAGCACTTGGAGAGGAAGCACGGGATTACAAACACCCAAGAGAAGTTGTTATTCTTAAACCTTGCAGCAGGCAGGGTAAACATCAGAGATGCCAAATGCCTGTCTGTACAAAGGCCCCAGGATGGACGAGCACCAGATTAATAGCCACAAAGATGTATCAAAAGCACAAATTCAATTGCATAATGCCAATTTACAGAGGGCAATAATTATTAATAAGCTGAGAGAATTAAGGGCCTCCAAGCCTGAAACAGCCATGGTATCAGTGCTTGATTTGGACCTCCAGGAGGAGGAGGAGGAGGAGGATGTAGGAGAAGACATGATGTGTGCAAGCGACAGATGTGCACGAATGAGGATAATCTATCATAAAATGAGAAGGATAATAGCCAAGAAGAACAAGGAGTCTATTAGTATGTTAAATAATAACAAGAAACTTTCTAATAAGGTCCGCAAACTCCAAAAGGCCTTAACAGCGGTGAGTTGGGCTGGAAGTTGAACAGCATGATACTGGTTTGTAAAATAATAATAATACTTATAATCTCTTTATTTTTTTCTTCCCCAAGGCATTGGACATTAATGCTGCTTTAGGGGAGGAGGAGATGGAAGAGCTGGCAGAGGAAGAGGTGGAAGAGGAAGAGGTGGCAGTGCCAGAAGTTGACATTTTCAAATGCAGAGGGAAAGGTGCAAAGATGCGGCATTTGACCCTGCCCAAAAGCATTGGTAAGAGGGAAAATGACATTGTGTGTGTGTGTTTTAAGATTATACTTCAATGTTAAATAATATAAAATTGTAATTCTTTTTTTGCAGATGATGTTCTGAATGATTTTCAAATGTCATTTGTCGACGTGTTCATGATGGGATTCACTGGTACAATAACTGGTATAAAACCAGGTGGGGGCACGAAGCGTCAGCTGTAGCGTCAGTGAATACTCGTTGTATGAAGACATAGGAGTCTTTCGTCGGAGGATAAAGACATAGGAGTCTTTCGTCGGAGTCAAGACTCGGAGGATGAAGACATAGGAGTCTTTCGTCGGAGTCAAGACTTGAAGGATAAATACATAGGAGTCTTTCGTCGGAGTCTTCGTGGGCGGCTGATTATAAATACTGCCCTGTAAAAATGCATCAAAACCCCTCGTCTGTTATTCACACAGCTCCACACAGACCCTACACCTTGTCACAGGGGGCCTCTGGAACTGCCAGTCAGCTAACCGCAAGGCTGACTTCATCTCTGGCTTTGCTATCAAGCAATCACTGGACTTCCTGGCTCTCACCGAGACTTGGATAACACCAGACAACACATCTACCCCTGCTGCTCTCTCCTCTGCCTTCTCCTTCAGCCACACACCTCGGCCAACTGGTCGAGGTGGTGGCACAGGTCTACTCATCTCCCCCAAATAGAATTTCTCTCCCTACCCGGCCCTAGGCACCTACGGGCCGCTCCGGGACAAACGGCACACATTAACATTCCGGAAAAAATGCAAAATCTGCCTTTTTCTGGGCTTCCTAATAGGCATAAAGCAAGCGATTAAAAATCGCCAAAGGACGCCGGCGTCCGAGTCTACTCGTCGACTACCGGTTGGGCAAGTCCCGGGCACTTTTGACCTTCGGCGAGAGCGAGGCGATTTTTCAAAGTTTCGAAGGAAAAGCGCATTCTCGCCCTCGGCTCCGGGACGATCGGGAACAAGAGGGACAAATGGGGGGGGGGGGGGGACAATCGGGAACAAAGGGGACACTCAGGGTAGGCTTCCTCGATTTGACCCTTTTGTTCCCATTCGTCCCAAGGACAAATGGGAACAAAAGGAACAAATGGGGGGACAATTGGGAACAAAAGGGACAAATTGGAGAAGTGGTCGGTGGGTTGTGCCTCAACATTTTAAAGTGCCGAAATGAAAGAAAGATATTTCTTGCTTTAGCCAGTTCATGGGTATTTTACCGAAAGGGAAAATGCCCTGTACCTGGCTGTTTGTACAACAGCAGTCGGCTAGACAAGCACCTGAAGCAGGGGCACACCGAGCTTGACCAGGACGCCATCCTGCAAGCACAAAAAACTGCGACGTATAATGAAGCGGTGGCACAGTTGGCCATTTTGTGGGCCACTGAGCCATCCGTGCCAATGGCGACCTTGCTAGACACGGAGCAACAGGAGGAGGATGAACACAATTTGAGAGAGGAGGAAGTAGCAAAGGAAATCCAGCATCCATGCATGGAGCCGGCATGCTGCGAGCTCAGAGAGACCCATTCTCGGCTAAAGTTTAAACTGCAGCGAGTGGAGACAGATCTCACAAAATCCCTCCACATAGTCCAGAAGCTCTCAAAGCGTGCAAAGAAATCCAGAACTGTGAGTGCGACTGGAAAATGAGAAGCATCTTACTGGTTGTCAAAATAATAATAGTAATTATACCGTCTGTATTTCTGTTTTTCTTCTTTCTCAGCAGAATCCAGGTACACAACCAGTGGAGGAAGAGCAGGAGCAGGTGCCGGAGGAGCAGGTGCCGGAGGAGGAGCAATTGCCAGAGGAGCAGTTGCCGGAGGAGGAGCAAGAAGCCGGGACCAGCGGCACCCCTTTAAAGCCTTTGGAGGCAGTGGTCGAGGCACTGGTATGAAAGACCTCGTACTCCCCTAGTCCATTGGTAAGAAAGAAAAGTACATTCTGTGTTTGTGTGGTTTAGGATTCTATTTAAATGTTAAATAATGAACAAATCATTTTGAATTTCACATCACAGTGTCCTACCTGGGGGAGTACCAGAAACATCAGGAGGGAGCCAACCCGGCCCCAAAAAGACGGGACAATGCCTTGTCGAAATGTAGCAGTGTGCGGTCTTTTCTTTATTACCTTGGGGCGGGAAAGAAAGGGCTCCACACGTGGACATTCCTCGACAACACAGACGGGATAAGGAGGTAAGCCTCGTTTTCCCATGCAAATAGGGCGCTTCTGACACAAGACTGATGTGAACAGCAAATAAATCGCAATGTTTCTTTCTGCAGCTACGCGACCCACCTCCAGTCGGTGGACAAAAAACCCACCACTGCAAATTTATTTGCGAAACATCGCACAGTTCATGGACTATTTTGCAGAGACCCCGCCCCCCAACTGCCATCTTTCAAGGTCTCAAACAATTGGCGTGGTGAGGGCCGTGAAGTCGACAATCCACGGCATGACGAAGGACGTGGTACTTCACCAGTTCAGAGTCAAATCGCAAAAATTGGAAAAGCTCATAACTAAGGCCAGCCTCAGCACCTGCCAGAAAATGAGCAAACAAAGAATCCCGGGAATACTTGGTAAGACAGTTGGCATATCTGAATAGAGATGTAAATAAATCTGTGTCTCTTTCCAAGGTGCTGAATGTGCTTTTGTTTTCTTCTCTCTTTTGCCCTGTCCTCTCAGACGAAATGCAAACCGACAGAGGGCAATCCCTCCGGCACACATTCTACGGCTACTTTTCATGCCTATGTTCTATTTTTGGACACCGTCCTGGCGTGCTCACAAATATGAAGGTGGACGAGGTCCTCAAGGCGAAAGAGCTGGGAGACAAGACGGGAGGAGACGGATACGTCATTTCTGTATGTACAAGTTTCTATACTCAAGTGCCTCATCAAATATGTTATTTATTTTAAATGTTTGATGTGGTTTTCTGTGTATTGCAGGTCGAGAATCACAAAACGTCTAAGGATTTCGGGGCGGCGCAGCTTTACCTGAACCCGGAGGAGTTCTTCTGGATGTTGAAGTGGCTAGAGCTGCGCGCAGCAATAAAACCGACCCAGGACAGTGTTCGTCACCTGTGGACACGGGCCAGTGAAAAACATGGTGCGCTATATGCAAACGTCATGGGTATCCGTACTGCTGTCTCAGCACATGCAAGTTTATTTTTTCAGTCTCTCTCCCCCCCGTGGTGCTTTATTACAACAACACTTGGCTGGCTTTACTAACAAGTAAAAACATTTTGTGCTCCTCTTTTTTACTGTTTCCAGCTCAAGGAGCACCACAGCATTAAAGTCCGGGACGAGCTGGCAATGCTCATGTGTCATTCAAGGGAAACTTCACTAAGGTACTATTCCAAGAACCTTGGTAAAGAACATGTCCAGAGGCTAAGAGGGCTTCTGGAGGACGTTTTGGTTGCCCCATCAGCTTCTGCCCCATCAGCCTCTTCCTCTGCCGTTTACCTCTTCCACGAGAGGTAAACGGCGACGCCACGAGACTGACAGTGAAAGTGAGAACGAGGATGTTCCCTATCAGGAGTCGGGTGATTCTTCGTCCGAGGATGAGGAAATGGAGTGCATTAATGGAAAGTGTAAGTAAAAATAGGTTATTTACCATGACATGACAGTTACGTGAAAACGAAACCTCTAATAATCAATGTATTTTTGTTTGTGCTTCCTCAGACTCCAGAGAAGACATTGAAAAGAAAAGGTAGCCATGTCCCCAAGAGTCCTCCTGAGCCCTATGGAGTCCCCGGACAAGAAGAGGGAAGGCTCTCTGCGGTTCTCCGCTAAGCGGTCTCTTTTGAGGGCAGTGAAAGTTACTAGGGCAAGAGAGAAGGCACGGCTCTTAAAGCAACAAGACTAGAGAGAGAGAGACACACACACACACACACACACACACACACGTATGATAAGTATGTTCTCTTTTCATTGTTTTAATTGTGCATGTTTTAATGTTTGATTGTGATGTGTCCAATAAAAATTTATATTTTGGTACCATCAATCACTGTCCTGCTTATTCACACAAATAAGGTTGTAGCCACTCCAAAATGGGGCCCAACCATGTTGGCTATGACTGTAGCCCTTAGAATCTCTGCGTGGGAGTGGTTTAAACCCCCAAAATAAAGACATTTTACTCCATCATGATTCCTTACCTTAAAAAGGGCCAGTTAGACAACATTAACATGGGCCGAATAGTTTGTCCAAATGTCTACCAAGGGACAGTTGGACAAACTGATCGGCCCATATTAATATGTCGTACAATATGTAGTCAGGGTTAACCATAACCCCCTAACCCTACATTAATGACACCTCTGGAGACTCTTAACTCTTCGTTAAGACTCTGTCGTGGAAGACTGACGAAGACGCGGACACCGTTTACCAGGTAGGTCACAGCTCAGCTCCACGTGTACACCCGTTGAGATGTTCAAACTGTGGGAAGTTAAATAAATGACTACTAGTCAAGTCATTTATTTTACAGAGGATTCACCCCCACCAGCCTCTCTAGCACAGCCATCCCCACCAGCTGTTTTCTATTTCTGAACATGTATATTGTGTAAATATATTTTTAATTTATAATACATATTTTTATTTCAAAAAGAAAAATTGTTGTGATGGTAATTTTTCATTTGCACACAACCGATGAAGCTTTATCTGCAGTATGAAGTAATTTCTCAGTCCCATTTTTATCATTTTGGTGAAAGGTGTGAAAGACCATATACTTAATATTTATTTTAGTTTTAGACATTTATTTACATGTATCCGTATATTTCACTACTTTTGTGAACCTAAAACCTGTTTTGTGGCTGAATCTACCTTATTTTATTCAGAGAATATCTCCGCCCCTGAGACAACTCAGAGTCTACCGAGGGACGGGAAATTGATTCAAGTGTTGCATGGGGAAAGAATTAACCAATGAGAGTTTTAAGCTCCGCAGCTGAAAGCTTTATATTAATCCATGCGCAAGACCATAAGGCACTTCTTCTAGAACGCGAAGGGGGCAGTAAATACGTGCGAAGGCGGCTGTAACTACGTGGTGATCTGTGCATTGCTATGTTGTCTGTGAATTTGTGGAGAATTATAAGTCATGTGAGTGGCTGAGTAACAGGAGAGTTCCTGCTGATGGACGAGACCGCGCAAATCAACTAAGTTAGCTATGTTAATGAGAGAGAGAGAGAGAGAGAGAGAGAGAGAGAGAGAGAGAGAGAGAGAGAGAGAGAGAGAGAGAGAAAAGAAGAAAGACACAAAAGCTGTGTCAAGTGATAGAAACTAACGCAAGCAAGGGTCGGGGAAGAGGGAGAGACCATCAGTGTAATATTTTAAACATGGAAACAAGCAGCAAGCAAAGAAAATAAGGTATTCCCACCGCATTAGACAGGACTCAGTGGTCAGATAAATTCACAACACACAGTAAAGCTTATGTAGCAGTTGTGTACTCTCTCTTCCTTGCGTTTATTTTTCAGTCAGGCACACTTGATTTTTCATTAGCTAATTCAGACAAACACCGTCTCTTGTTCTGATCATTTATTTACCCTGGTCACAAGAAAGTAAGCAAGCGCTGAGATTGCAATAGCAGGCGTGATCCGACCAGTCCTCAGGCTGGGCGGAAGCACACTTTTTACACAGAAGACCTCACGTTTTTATCTCAAAGTTCAAATGTCTGGACGTCATTTATTATTTACAAATCTGATTGGCTCTAATGCTGCGTTCACACCAAAAGAGAGTCGCGAAATATTAGCGCTAGTGGATTACATGTTAATGCACAGATGCGAAAGAGCAAATTTTCGCGCCGGGCAGCGCGAATGAGGCGAAAAAGCGTTGCGAATATCCGCTTTTCGCCCGACGCCGAGTTGCAAAAGCCAATCAGAGTTGAGAAGCTCCGTCTATCGTCACCGCCCTCCTGCCGTTACTGAATCAAACTGCTGCTCGTATGCCTGTAGAAGCACCGGAAGCGGCTTCATTCAGTCACTCGTCCTGGAGGAGTCGGAGCTGTGTGCGTAATGAAGTGGAGCTTCGAATGAGGACCAGGACACGTCTTGTCTGAACGGAATCACTTTACTGCTGAACTGCAGTCTTAAAACTGTTAAAGCGATTGAGAACGCGCTCTTGCACCCGACATGTATATAATCCACACGTAACGTTCAAATTAGTTAGCATCAACAAGCACGTAACATTGTACTTTCTGCCTTCAAAGTAAAAGCACTTCCTGTTTCCATGCTCTTCAAAATAACTTGCACACTGCACACTATTTTCCCAAGTAGCTTTTCAACCAAGAGTGATGATCCATCTTATCCCATACTTCTCCAATTTCCTATAGTATCAAAAGCCTTCTCGAGGTCAATGGAAATACCAATAGAATACTCATCATTTTCAACTGCCTTTGTTACTCCATCTCCATTAGTACATGGGTAGTAGTTCTATTTTTCCTAAATCCATACTGATGTTCACTCAATAAATTTTTATTTATAAAGAGATCCAATTTTTGCACGAATAATTTCTCTAATATTTTAGAAAATTGAGGAAGAAGGGATATTGGTCTATAATTAGGGCCCGAGCACTGACGTAGTCAGAGTCGAGGACCTATTGAAATGCTAAGTATTATTATTATTATTATTAGGGCCCGAGCACTGACGTAGTCAGAGTCGAGGACCTATTGAAATGCTAAGTATTATTATTATTATTAGGGCCCGAGCACTGACGTAGTCAGAGTCGAGGAGCTATTGAAATGCTAAGTATTAATATTATTATTATTATTGTCGCTCAATGCGCAGAGGTGCTTGGGATAAACCTACATTCTTTAAAATTGGCACACTCATCCGACTCGGTGAACATTTTAATATAATTTGGGTGTCGACTAAAAGTCTGAGAAAATGTCTCTATAGCGCCCCCTTTAGGCTGAAAGCCCACCGTTTTTGCGAACTTTGACCGATTGACTTGAAATTTTACACACATGTCCGGGTGGGACTGCTCTACAAAAGAACTCATCCGTGAAATTAAAATGCGCCTAATTAGATTTTCCGCCATTTTGAATTTTCTGTGGATAATCATTGTTTCAATGTGATCAAAGGATATCTTCCACTTTGTTGATATCCCATTGCGTTCAGAAGTTATTAACCAATTAACCTCTTAGGGGCGTGGCTCAATATGTCAATACACATAACTTCCAAATTACTTGGCCTATCTTCACAAACTTTGTAGCATATGTCAACATCGTGTCCCTTAATGTGCCCAAATTGTTTCATAATATTCAAACACTAGAGGGCGCTGCAGTGAACAGCTCAATTTTGGCATTTTCCTTGTTTTCAGGCGTTGTATTCTGACGAACTCATACAGATTAAACACGATTGATTTCACATTCGGGCAATATGATGTTGAGACCTTTGCAGGGAAAAGTTCTTTCAGGATTTTCAAAATATCGAACTATGTGAGCGCAGAGCAGCGGCAAAGAGACACCATTTTCCATGAAAAAGGAAGTTGCTTTAACTCGGCCGTACATGATGGAATCTACTCCATATTTCTCATATGCTATGACCTCTTGACCCTGAAGACATCCATATGATCATTTTTAATCCTAGTCATAGCGCCACCTAAAGGCAACAGGAAGTTACAAGTTTTCTACTTGTACACCGTGCTCCTCACAGATTATTCAGATCCCTCTCAAAATGCGTCGGAAGAGACTTAAGACATTGATAATGAAGATTGTAAGGATCCGTTGAACGGCATTGCGTGGGAGCATCGCGGAAGTTCGATCCTTCGCCATGACCAAATAAACCGATGTAACTCGACTCCACATGATAAGATCCTTTCCAGGTTTCACATGTTTGATCAGCCTCCAGGCCTGAAGACATGTGCAGTCTAATTATACATACAAACACACACACACACACACACACACACACACACACACACACACACACACACACACATATACATACATATACACATACACACATATACACACACACACACACACACACACACACACACACACACACACACACACACACGTAAAAGCCAGTAAATTAGAATATTTTGAAAAACTTGATTTATTTCAGTAATTGCATTCAAAAGGTGTAACTTGTACATTATATTTATTCATTGCACACAGACTGATGCATTCAAATGTTTATTTCATTTAATTTTGATGATTTGAAGTGGCAACAAATGAAAATCCAAAATTCCGTGTGTCACAAAATTAGAATATTACTTAAGGCTGATACAAAAAAGGGATTTTTAGAAATGTTGGCCAACTGAAAAGTATGAAAATGAAAAATATGAGCATGTACAATACTCAATACTTGGTTGGAGCTCCTTTTGCCTCAATTACTGCGTTAATGCGGCGTGGCATGGAGTCCATGAGTTTCTGGCACTGCTCAGGTGTTATGAGAGCCCAGGTTGCTCTGATAGTGGCCTTCAACTCTTCTGCGTTTTTGGGTCTGGCATTCTGCATCTTCCTTTTCACAATACCCCACAGATGTTCTATGGGGCTAAGGTCAGGGGAGTTGGCTGGCCAATTTAGAACAGAAATACCATGGTCCGTAAACCAGGCACGGGTAGATTTTGCGCTGTGTGCAGGCGCCAAGTCCTGTTGGAACTTGAAATCTCCATCTCCATAGAGCAGGTCAGCAGCAGGAAGCATGAAGTGCTCTAAAACTTGCTGGTATACGGCTGCGTTGACCCTGG
>NC_136594.1:29543410-29605910 GCF_910589615.1 Taurulus bubalis
GCCTCAGGATCAATGTTATTTTCAAAATTAAATGATTTATGTTCAGTCAGATTTAACTCTTTTTTTGTGACAGCTATTTTCAACTAGGGAAATTTCATTTTCAAGATCTTTACACTCAGTTTCTACTGATAAATAGTTTTCATCTGTCATTTTATGAAAAACAATAATTGATTTAGAAACCAGTTTTGCATAAATCTTCGCTTCAAGCTACATTCCGTATCTATGACAAGGTGTGCTCCACGGCATGACCAAAATAAAAAACAGCTTTAAGGATGTTGTAAATTCTTACACTGGTTGCGGTGTCGTTCCTTACCTTGATACATTTTCCAACATGTCCTGACCCGACCCAGTCTATAGACATTGTCACTTGTATTGATCCAGTTCTCCCACATTCCGTACCATAACCACCTTGGCTTGCTCTGGTAGTTCATTTAACTTTATGAACACTTTTCCATTCCTTGTCCATGTTGCTTGAATTTTGTTTTGTTTTCTGAGGATACGACCATTCCAGGCTATTTCAGCATTTTTCTTTGTCAAGTACTCATTTACATACACTCCAGTACCCTTCAGCTTTTTGGACTTTTTTTTTTTTTTTATATACTTTCGATTTACAACCTGAACAGCAATTGTAGGTTTGTTTGTTTTATCCTTTTGTGGTAGTGTGTGACCGGCTGATATTTGCTGTGTCTCGAGGTGAATGTTTTTACTTCTTAGAAATGTCACCACTTGTTGCTCCAGAGTGTGCAGCTCATCAGGTGGTGCATCCTTACCTTGTCGATCCCTGGCTGTAGCTCGGGTGTAACGGAGTTGATGATTCCACTTGCCATCACTGTCCTTAATTTACAATGTGTTGTCAGTTGGCCACGGAGACTAGCATGCTGTGTGACATTAGGGCCCCGCCCCTACTGGGCCCCTGCGGTCTTGAGAGTATGGAGGACAGAAAATGCCGTAAGTATAAATAAATAAATGCATGAATAAATACAGGAATAAATAAATACATGTTTAAATAAATGTATAAATAAATAAATATAGGAATATATAAATTATTTAAGTTATAATTAAACAGGACATCATTAAATACATCTATTTCTACATTTCTTCATTTGATTATGTCTGTATTTCCGTGTCCACACGTATTTCTTCATCTATTTATGCCTGTATTTCTGCGTCCTTACATGCAAATGAGCTGGGGCGGTCCGAACCTCTGTCTAAAGCACGATTGGTCATAGGAGTGTGATCACCTGGTATGTTATGCTCTACTACTTCTGCCTTGCACATGCTGAAGTTGGCAAGCTCAGCTAACCGTTAGCAGAAGCCATCATTAGCACTTGGCAACATGGCATTGTTATTACAAGCCATTTCAAATCAATTGTGATCTTTAGCAGACGATTTAGAGCAGGGGTTCTTAACCTTTTTGACCTCGGGGCCCAACTTTTCAAGTACAAAGGCCCATTCAAATATTAACACGGTCTTGGTTTATTAACTAATTGATCACACTCTTGGTTTGATTTGTATTCAATAACTAAATCAAATCTATCTACAGTTTAACAAGCAAATCAAATAAATGACCTGATGCAATGTGATCATCACAACGACATTTATTGATCATGTGTATGTAAACCTGCACAGACAACAGGTCATGGAACAAATCAATATAAAATAACTAATTTAAAGGCTCAAGTCAGGCGTATAAACGCACAAATAACTAATTATTCGATTTTTCTACAAAAACAAGGGGGACTAACAAAAAACAAAAAAGTAGAAAAAAATTGAAATTTGATAAATACATAATGTGGTAATGAAAGAAATACAATGCACAATTATTAGGAAAGTAGTTATTTTAGGATTAATTGTATTACTGAACTACTACAGTGCTCTCGGTCAATCCAAAATGTTAATAAACTTCAAACCTGAATGTTTAAGACAGTATAAGTGAGGTTTTTACTTTTTTAGGAGAATATCTGTGTTCACAATTATTGGGCAACTATTAGTGTGCAGACAAGTGTGCACACAATTCAAAATAATCATTTTCAAATTAAATAAACTGTAAATAACATTTAAATAAAGTGCAAATTTAAATATAGCTTTATGATGTGAATGATATGCTTCAACAGTCTTCATGTTTGCAGAACCAGAAGTTGCTCTTCATATCTGTGACAGCTGGCTTTCACAGCACATTTGGAGTTGCTTGTCAGTGACAGACCTTTTCTGCATCTGTAGTCCACTGTCCTTTATCTGGAAAAATCCCACCGGCTTTCCTACCAGCGTTGGATGTTTGGTTTCTAGATGTCACTGTGAAGCCTTCAGCTCTGCATTAGCTAGCGAGGCTAGCATTAGCCCATACTCCACACAGGCTCAGTATAAATAAATACAGGAATAAGTTGATCCCTAAACAGGACATCATTAAATAAATCTATTTCTGTATTTCTTCATTGATTCTGTATTTATGTGTCTGCATGTATTTCTTCATTTATTTATGCCTGCATTTCTGTGTCCTCATATGCAAATGAGCTGGGGCAGTGCGAACCTCATTGCTAAACAGGATTGGTCAAGTAGGAGAGCAAGACAGAAGCAACCGATCTCTAGCACATAGCCCAGCCAGCCGTTAGCCTGTAGTGAAAGTTTCGAGAAGTATTTAAAACGAAAACATGAAGACGAAAGTGCTGCTAAACACCCCCCCAAACGTCTAAATGTTTGCAAGTATAATGCTGACTTCACGAAGTAGGGCTTTGTGAACGGAGGTAACGAGGCAGAGCCCATTTATTTAAGCATTTATACATTTATTTAAGCATGTATTTATTCCTGTATTTATTTCATTAATTTATTTATACTCTAGTCATTTTCTGTCCTCCGTGCATTCTGCCCAGTCTACAGCACGGTGTCTCCGTGGTAAGTAGATCCGTATTAAGCGCCGTTGTGGTATTTAAATAAGTGTATATTTGTTAATAAGAATACTATAGTTTGTGTTTAAAAATGATTGTTTGTTTACATTGTCAGTTCCGGAGCATATTATGAAGCGGTGGCCTATGAGGAAACTAATGTGTGTCTGTTGTTTTGCCAGGTATGTTAAGTTGAAATGTTCTTTTGTTTTCTACCCAGTCTACAGCACGCTGTCTCTGTGTTCCAGAGCATATTACGCAGAGGTGGCCCATGAGGGAACGGTCCGTGTACATTTTGTTGGTTTGTTTTTTCGTTCATTTGAATATACGGAAATACTATGGTGTCTTCGTTTTCTGTTTCAAACCAAAAGCGGGAAAACGGAAAGCCACTTCCGTTTTTTGTTTTTACCGTCTGAATCCACAAACGAAAATACAAGAGAACCAAACTCGGAATATGAGCCGGTTCTTTTCATGTCAAAATAAAAGCATCTACAAAATAATCTTATTTACAGTCTTCTATGATGCAAACACGTAGAAAGGCAACGTTAGAAGAACATTAATGTTAGAAGAACATTAATGAATCAATATAAATAAATAAATAAACCTGGATATGTTAGCAACAGTCGTGACTGCAGGCAGTTTAATATGCATGTATATATTATGTACACAGCACGAATCAACTTTTCAATTAATCGTTGCATTGTTTAATGCAACACAGTTCGTTATATAGTTTAATCAAAGTAATTTGTGTGTGTAGAGTTGTTGCTGTTAGAATCATATTTATATATTTCCACCTCATTGTGCCGTTTCTTGAGTGAACGCAGAGCAGAGCCTCTGAGGAGACCAGAGTGCAGGTTCACCTTTCTACCAGTAGATGGCAGTATACATGTATTTCAGGTATTTACTTGTTATATTTGTGTCATTTTAGAACCAAATATTCCTACATGGAAGAGTGAGCATGTGTTGATCACGAGGCATTAAATAATGACAGTTGAAAAATAAAGAGACAGTTGGTTTATTCTTATTAAACGGACCCAGTCACCGGCCACAAGAAGTAACATGCAAACAGGATGCAAGCCTAAGATGACCGTAACACCTCGAATATTACACCATCAAAGAAAGAAACACGGCGGGGAGCTTGTCTGTGGGGGAGGGGTGGAAGTGAGCAGATCATTGAGAAACATGTTGAAAATTCAAATACATGTCTTACTTTTTACACAGTGTTTTAAGCCTTTATAACATATAATAATAACAAATACTTGCCAGATTTTGAAAGTTATTTCTCCTGAAAAAGGAGCAAAATAATTTTGCTTAAAGGACATTTTTTTTACATATTTATTGATAAATAAGACAAAAAGGACCAGGCGGACTGTCATCATTACAGATCTAAAAGGGGTGCAGCCTTCAGTGGACCTCTCTTGCACCACCTGTGCTTCACATTTTACCTTCATTACTACATCATCACTGTTACTGTCATCATCAACATCTAACCTGTCATATTCATTGTATGTGTACACACTTAAAGCTGATTCTGATTCTATAAATAACAATATATTAATTGAGGTAGTTTGCTGTTCCTGTAAAACTGAGCAACAGGGACATTGGGTTCCCCAGGTTACATGTCGGTCACTAACACATTTACATCAGCAGGTCATGACCTTGTGTAGGTCAGAGCAGCAGCTGTATCTCAATTGTTCTGATTCTTCTGTTTGCAGTTAATCTGTTTGCATGATTTACATCAAAGTTTTGACTTACAAGAGCTGTTCCAAATCACTCGTCTGTCCACAAATGATAGTGTACTCTGGCTTTATGTGACCTTTGACCTTTTGTGATGATAGGTCAAATGAATCAAATTTACAACAAAAGAGGAAACTAATATTGTATTTCAAGATGATGTCTCTGTCACTAGAGATAACCTGTTGAAACATTCCTATCTCCCACAAAAAATACATTCCAATGTCACTAAACTGCATCTCTACTACATTTCAGGGACATGTGTTTTTCCTCTCAGATTACAGTCACAGTTTCCAACAGTTTTAAACAGCCCCCCTCCCAAAGCAGGCTTCTGCATACCAGTGTTATTGGATGGGAACTTCATTATTATAAGACAGTGCCATGCTGGTTTGTCTAACATGCTAAGAGCTGGTAATCTGTTGCATTGTATCCCAACCCAAGTCCAGTCTGACGGTCTGCATCCACCTACAGCTCCAGAGGTCACAAGACAGTAACATGGTAGCAAAGAAGTAAATATAACCAATTCATCTGGTTTGTGCTCTTGTACGATTTAGTCAAACTTATTGTATCTCAATGGCAAGTGGACCACAGCATTTGACCAACATTAGCTTACATCATAGGAAACCTTCAGGGCCTGATTGTATAGAGACCCTTACTTTTTGAAATTGGCTGCTGATTTTGTTGCAGAGCCACGTCGATATATGTTTTATGTGACAATGAAAAATAACGAAATACCAATGAATTGGAAATCTGCCTTTGTTCTCCCAGGAGTTCTTGTACAGCAATGCCATTTCATCAACCAACGAGTCAGGCTTTAGGAAAAAACATAGCACTATTACAGCTGCACTGAAAGTGGTAAATTACATTTGTGTTGATCTTGACAAGAAGCAACACTGTGTGTCACTGTTCATTGATCTGTCCAAAGCATTTGACACAGTTGATCATGATGTTTTAAGGCTGAGGCTCCTCAACTCAGGGCTCTTAGAGCAAGCAGTCGCTTGGTTCACGAGCTACCTTGAGAATAGGTCTCAGTGCATCCAGTGTCGTAACGGAAACACATGAGGCCCCCCTGCAGAATAACCCTGAGAGCCCTCCCCGCCCCCCTCCATATGTAAGGGATAATGTATTGTCCGGCGGTCATTATCCAAAGATAAACAAACAGGTATGTGAGCGAGTGTGTTTGTGCTCTTTTATTTTTCTAGACAGTCCTTGCCAATCATTTATTCCCGTAGTCCAGACACTGTTATGGCATGCAGATCTTCTCTCACCCAAAAGCCAACAGGGCTCACAATATACTCTGTCAATTTTGGGGGAGTAACACAGCCATTTGCGTTGTATCTTGGTTCCTTTTTTTGACACTATGATACAAATCTTTAGAAAAACATCTCCCCTTTTTATCTTTAGGATACGGACCTTCACATTTACATGGTCCCTGCCTTAAAATGAACTTTTTCATGTCAGCATCAGTAATATCCATCGGGAAATGTGCCCGGTCACCAGGGTAAAGTGTAGTATTTGACGTTTCATCCGACGCTATCGCACGGCTACCCAAGGCCTCCTCACGGCTACCCGAGGCCTCCTCACTGCTGCCTGGCTCCTCACTTCATCCTGGCTCTTCACTGCAGCCTGACTTCGCTGGACTTGCAGAACCTTGGCGCACGCCTGGCTCTCCCTTATCCTCTGTCAAAGAATATGATTTAAGTGTCAACGGTGAATGGGACTTTTATTTTGACGGCCACAGAGATCGGAAAGCAAAGGAAGTTTGGAACGTACACAAACCAGGCATCGTTCACATAGCAACTGTCAACTAGCAAACTGTGAAGACCCATTCCCCCGGTACTGGGGGAGTGTCTCAAGATTAAGTTTTCAAATAGTCGTATGAACCACAAATGAGTTCTAATACTTGTATTATTTGATATAATTTTTATTCAGAATTTTCTTGTGAAGGAAATGTATATTTAAAAAAAAAAACTTTTATAACATATTTTGATCATAACATGAACATCCAGCATGATCTAATTACGAATGGCAGAAAAATCTTTTCGAGCGGTTTCCAACATGTTCAAAATGTGTGCTTCAGACCCTTACCAAGGTCTCACATACTAATAACCCCTTGTTAGAAAGAACAGAGCCTAAATAACCCGAATATGCAATGAAACCACACAAAAACAAAGTGTTGGGGTCATTTGAAGGCTTTTCAGGTGAAAAACTGTGTAAATCGGTTCAAAAATGAAAAACGTCAAAGTTCTATAAGAAAACTACATTTCCCAGAAGCCAGCCCGGGTGCATTCTCTTCAGTAGACTGCGCATGTGCCGTCTGAGGTGGATCAAAGATCATCCATTTGACAGGGGAAATGCTGGACCCAGAAATGTAAAATAAAAAAATCTCTGACCGTTGACGGAATTTAAAGTTACTTATAGGTGGCTGGTAAGGATCTAGATGCCGTTCGACTCCTACATGCCCGCACGGTCACGGAGATGTGTTTATTATTGAAATCCGTTGTTTTAAAAAGGATAGTTAAGAGCGATTTTGTGAAACGTTACTTGCAGGTAGCGTAAGGTAAAACAAATAAATAAATAGCCACGCTGTCCCTGCGAGGCCCCCCCGCGTTGCTGAGGCTGCGGGGGTAATCTCTACGGGCCTGAGTGCATCAGATATGAGGGCCTATCCTCTGATATTGCTACCGTCTTTAAAGGTATTCCACAAGGATCTGTATTAAGTCCACTTTTATTTACTATTTATATAAATAATGTGGACCAAAATGTGGTGAAAAGGAAGTGAAATAGAGGTTGTTGACTCTTATAAATATCTGGGTGTTCTGATTGATGACTCCCTCACTTTTCAGCCACATGTACAGGTGAAAATGATGAGGTTAAAACTGGGTTTTTATTTTTGAAATAAACTGTGCTTTTCAAATAATGTAAAAAAAAAAAAGTGATCAGTTGCTGTAAAACATCACAGCCCTGTTTAGTTATGTCCACTTACTTCTTCTCTTTAACTCAAAGAGCTCTGACAAGTTTTATATTTGAACTTAACTGTTAAAGTTAAAAGTTAAACTTACAATAATTACTTTTTTAGATTTGTTAGTGTTATTTGAACTTGGCTCTTTAAGTTATTAGTAAAAAAAAAAAAGAGACAGGAAATGGCGGGAGTGAGGGTTTAAAAAAGCAAATGCTGTCATGTTTGTGTTTTAGGTAAACTGTCTTTTTTTAAACCATGGCCAGGTTGAAGCCTGGCCATAATCTACTGGTTAAACACTGCAGATAAGTCATCTTATACTCATCGAGGCGGAGCAATTCACCGTTACTGTCCACCTGCAATAAGAAGAGCCAACTGACCAGAGCACGCTGCGGACTCTTTTTGCTTTGCTTGGGCGCATGAAGGTGAGTTTAAATTATGACTAAGTATTTTTCTTAATTAATAGCATGTGTAACATTAGTAATGTAACAGTTATGTAACTAGGTCGTGCTTTTCGATGGTCTGGAAAGGCTAACTTTGTGGCTTTAATGTTTAGCTGGCTTAAAAATGTCCTTTATTAGTTTTACCCATGAACTTCTTCTAAAACAAATGGTTGACCTATTGTATAAGCTATAGGTTCATGGTGTGTGTGCGCGCGTTTACACAGTTACACTGCGTCCAAGTGTAATGTAAATTATTGAATATTATGTTTGAGCTAACCCAATAAACTGACTGGAAGTGTATTTGAAACTTAGATGTGTAATACTTGCTAATTTGAAAACTAAAGGATTTTTGCTTCAAAATTGCTTGATCCCCGTTTTTGTTTTAAATATTTAGAAATGTAAAAGATTGATCATTTAAGCATAGAGTATATTTATATAAAATGAAAATTAGATTTTTCTGAAACACACATTTTCACCTATCGTGCAATTCATTTGATTTTTTCTGTTTACAGATGTCATCAAGAATGTCCAGTACGTGATGTGGAAATGTAAATTTTGTGCATTCTCCTCTAACAGACATGAAGAATAATCCAGCATTGTGGACATCATCGGTGGTGTTTGGGCCTTGTATGTGCTCAAGTTAGCATCATACCTTTGGTATTGCATTCATCTCTCTTCTCGTCTGTTTTTGTAGGATACAAACCAGAACCGAAGAACAGCTGCCCTGCTTGGTCTCCATGCTACTATCTTTCAGAGGATTCCTCCGACATAATCCGGATGTGTGATCATGTAAGACACTGTATTTACACATTTACTCCACTCCATTGTTGTAATGCGACTGTTGCCCACTTAGACACAGGAGATCTAGGCGTGCATGAATTTTAAGAATTGCTTTACTGACAGCACTGAAAGTACAGAAACACACTCTGATCAGCCACACACTGAATACTGCAGACTATTTTAGTCCACTAATAAATCAAACATTTTCTTATACATACACATATCATCTTAGATTATCACTCTAACAACAAAACACTCTGATCAGCTCCACACTACATACGGCAGACTATTCTAGTCTCTACTGAATGCCGTGAGCGTAGCTTTTTCCCCTCGCTTTCTTACCAAAGGACCCCTGAGCTGACCCAAGTGCCTGCCTGAACTTTAATCCTTGTAACCAACATGAACCTCTCAAATCATTCAAACCTCCCGTGCAGATAAACAAACAGATGCCAGGCGAACAAACAAAACAATTAACAATCAATCAAAATAAGAAACAAATGAGAACATGGGGGGGTCAATGTCCAGTTCTTGTTATCAGAGCAATGTTAATGTGGGCCCCACACGACAATGTAACACGTTTTGTGTTCATTAGCTTTATTACCCAACCCACACATTTTCAGAGATTTTGTATAATTGCAAAATACCTTTTCAATGGAGTCTGTAAAGGCTCAAACCTTAACCTATTTAAATATTCGAGCCACTAGGGGGGGGTGAATGGGAGAACAAGTTCTGACGCATGTTCTGCCACAAACAATTCCATTGTCCAGTCCAGCACTGTCTCTTTTCCATACGTTTAATCCGTGACACCATGTCTTAAAGTCATCATCATCATACATTAGTCACACCACAAGCTTCCACAAGACAGGATACAACACTTGATCTTGGCTGAAAGGCACGAGAAGCTGTCTCGACCATGGTCGAAAACTATTTCGCTTCTCATCCACACACACGCACACGCACACGCACGCACACACACACACACACACTTCCCATCACCTGGCACTCACCTATATGCTCTTTTTACTGAATGTGCCACCCTGTGTCCAAATAAAGGAACTACATGTCCCCACTACCACCCAGTGATTCCCTCAAACAATAAACCCCATTTTGGCGCCAACAAAGTCTCCTTAACCTTTTTTTATTTTAGGGATTTTGAACGAGGACTCTCTAAACATTAAACTAGTACCATTTTGGAGATGTCAGTTAAGATGTGAATGTCTTTCTATGTCTTCAGGTTCATGGAAAAACCCTGGATGAATGCAGGTTGGACTGTTGATGGGACACGAAGGCGTTCTGAAGGCTCAGAGACGTGCCCACAGGCTTCATGTTGATGGCACAATCTACTGCCTTGACCTGGAGTAACCCATAGTTTAAACGACACCTTTGAGTTCCTTCATGAACATTAAACCGGACCTCAGCAAGAATCCATGGGCTCAGATAAATGGTAAATGTACTGTACTTGTGTTTCTCTCTTCTAGTCTTCCGACCACTCAGCTGGGGATCGAACCGCCGATCCTCTGATTGAAGGACGTCCCTGTTACCGCTGATTACCGCCCAAGATTATAATAATATAATAATAGATATAGCCAGTAAATCTCAAACACATCTCAAAGTCAACCTTGGTTGAGAAATGTAAAAGGGAAAACCGCAGACAAACTCTTCTAAAGTGTAGATTGGTTGTTTTAACACGTAAAACCTTTTGTGAGGCTGTTAGAATTATGTTTAAGAAATGTTATAAAAATTAAAGCTTTATTATATGGTTTTATTAAGTTCTCAGTATCCCACATTTTGCCTCTGCACAGCCACACAACCTCATCTGTCTCTAATTCTATTATTCACCTTTTTTTTTTTAAGTATCCAATTCAGTCATGAGTCTCAATTTTTTGGAGCGTTTACAATGTTCTTGTTCATATTGAAAATGTATCAACCTTTGTATCCATCTCTAATTTGTCAGAGTACAACCACACCTCCTGTCTGTCAGATTGCCTCCACTTGTATGTGGGAACAATGTTTAGGAACACCGTGCACAGATTTCAGTTTAAATCATTTGAGTCTCTTGTCCTTCAGTGAAAAGGTCATGTTTTTTATATATATATATATATATATATATATATATATATATATATATATATATATATATATATATATATATATATATATATATATATACATACATACATACATACATACACACACATATTTTCTATTTGGGTGTGTTGAGATGTACTTGTAGCGAATGTTTCAGTCTGTGTATATTTTCTTCAAATAAATCTTATATCTTTTGAACAGAAGTAAGAATTATTGGTAATTTCTTTTTTATAAAACAAGCACACTTTCAATTATCAGTCAAAATAACGTTTGTATGCAAGTTGAAACAAATTTGGAATGCAAGTCCTCTTAACTTAAAATGGCAAGTTGTATACACATGGTAAAGTCATTTTAACTTGTAACTGTGTTACATAAAAGCTCAAATGTGCGTTTGTTTGACTCGCTAAGGAAAGTTTTCTTGAACTGATAATTTAAAAATATATCTTCACATCTTGGCCCTTTGACCACTTCTGTACCATTCAATGCAGGATTTAAGTGTGACAAATCAGCGAGGTAGGTCAATTATATGGGTGTTTAATAAGAATAAACCAACTGTCTCTTTATTTTCCAATGGTCATCATTTATTGCCTCATGAGCAACACATGCTGCTCCATGTAGAAATGTCTGGTTCTAAAATGACAAATATAACAAGTAAATACATGATGTATACAACTGTGCTGCAAAGTAACCATGAACATTACATATCAGAGGAAATAAACGTCATTAAATACATCTGTATCAATAACCTAAGGGTTAATTAACAAAGACACAAGTAAATGTAACTTCATGTATACACGTATACTGTCACCTGCTGGTAGAAAGGTGAACCTGCACTCTGGTCTCCTGAGAGGCTCTGTTCTGTGTTCACTCACGGAAACGGCACAATGAGGTGGAAATATAGATATGATGCTTACAGCAACAACTCTACACACACATACATTATTTTGATTAAACTATATGACAAACTGTTGTATTAAACAATGCAACGATTAATTGAAAAGTTGATTCGTGCTGTGTACGTAATATATACATGCATATTAAACTGCCTGTTGTCACTACTGTTGCTAACATATCCAGGTTTATTTATTTATATTGATTAATTAATGTTCTCCTAACATTAATGTTCTCCTAAAATTACCCTTCTACGTGTTTGCATCATAGAAGACAGTAAATAAGAATATTTTATACAGGCTTTTATTTTGACATGAAAAGAATCGGCTCGATATTCCGAGTTTGGTTTTCTCGTTTTCGGATTCAGACGCCAGAAACGAAAAACGGAAGTGGTTTTCCGTTTTCCCGTTTGAAACCGAAAACGAAGAAACCATGGTATTTCCGTATATTCGAATGAACGAAAAAACAAACGAACAAAACGTACACGGACCGGGAACTAATGTGTGTCTGTTGTTTTGCCAGTACGGTATCTCCGTGTCACGGATCTACGGGAGCCGTCTAATTGAATAAACGGCTGGTTGGAGCCAATGCAAAATCAAGTGTGCTCGACTGACTAAAACAAACACAATGCAAGAGAGCGTACACAACTGCTACACGGGCATAGCTATAATGCTTAGTTTCCAGCCCAGTGATGACAAAGTTTTCAGCCCTGGAGTACTGCTCCAAATGGTCAACCCTTTGTTCCAGCAGTCCAATACTCTGGTCCCTTTGTTTGGCCTTCAGCTCACGGACCTCCTCCATGAGGCCCACGATATTACTTTGTTGTTTTACTACTTTGATGAACTCCTCGGACATAAAATGTAGAGATGTTTTAATCTCTTCTAATTCCTCTGCCTGTTTAGAGATTTTCTTATATCCATTTTCAGATTTGTGCAGATCCTTACTGTGTTCTCGGGTCTTTCCCATAGTGATGAATGACAAAGGGAATTTGGCCTGTGTTACCTCATATTTATACCCCAATGAAACAGGAAGTCATGGTTGACCACTTAAGAGTTCCTAATCAAACAGGTGAACTTAAAAATTTAAAATATGAGTTAGGAAATATACTTCAGTTAGATTTCAATCATGAGATTTTCTCAGGGTGCCAATAATTGTGGCACACATGTTTAGGAGAAAAATATGTAGTTATTTCAAAAGATTTACTTCAATAAAAAAGGTACGATTTGTGAATACTTTGAGTGAAAGAACAAGAGGATGAACAGCAAAGACATTTTTTCACAGTCGGTTTTGCTCATATTTACCAAAGGTGCCAATAATTCTGGAGGGCACTGTAGTGTTAACATTCAAGTCAATTCAACTCTGGTAAGAGTTACTATTTTACACTACACTGGATGTACACTGGATGTAAATTACACTTATTTATTTTCGACACTATGTCTAATTAATACTCTTGATGAGTGTTATGCCGTGTTCACACCAAAAGAGTTGCGAATTTTCACAACGCTTTTTCGCCTGAGTTTACTCGCTCGACTTTTGTGGTCACTTTTTCGCAACCATTCGCTGCGGAAAGGGGTGTGAAAACATTTACTATTTCTGCCATTCACCATGGAAATAAACACTAGTTCTGCTTTATACTAGTTGAGGAAGTCCCACACACGTCGGAACATCAAACGCCCCCATGTCTGGGTTCATAATATTATCCGTAGTCGCACACAGCTCTGACTCCTCCATGACGAGTGTCTGAATAAAGCCACTTCCAGCGCTCCTTCAGCGGACCCACAGTTTGATTCAGTAACGGCACGACGGCGGTGATGCCGGTCGGAGCTTCTCAACGGCGATTGGCTTTCGCAACTCCACGTCGGGCAAATTATTCGCTGGAGTTGAAATATTTCAACGCCAGCGAAAAGACGAAAAAAGCGAATTTACGAATATTCTCAACGCCTTTTCGCCTCTATCGCGCCGCCCGGCAAAAAAATTGCTATTTCGCAACCATTCGCGTCTGTGCATAGAATTTACATGAATTCTACTCGCGCAAATATTTCGCAACTCTTTTAGTGTGAACACGCCATCAGACCTACTTGACACTAAGTGTTTTAACTGACTCTTATTTAGTTGCTGCAAATAATGTTCCATTGTTGAGCGTCTGAGCCTGCAATATAGTGGCTGGCCTAGTAATGAAATACTCTCCATGCCAGTAGGTAGCACAATAAATACCGCTGTACTATGTTACAATGTGACTTTTTGCTACGTTTTTGGTTGTTGGTGTGCTATTTATTTTATTTTATTTTGGTGTGGATTTAGAGGAAAAGACAATATTCATTAAATATGAAATAATTTTGAAGAAATGACCGTAAATACAAAGATTAACATTGTTTTTTTTAACTGAGTGAATATAACGCTCACGTTACTTTGAAAAATTATAATTCAGTTGAACAGGACAAAAAAGTAACGATTGTATGCAGTAACTGATTCATATGAAACTAATTAGCTTTAAAGTTAATCCCATGCAATCAAAGGAGCATTTGCAGTATTTTACTGTCCTACATGAACATTAAAACAATACAACACTGTCAATCCTCCACTTTGAGCTCTCTTGTCCACATTGTCTAGATCAGGGGTGGGCAAACTACGGCCCACGGGATCATTTTGCCATTTTCCTGCAATACCCAGTGTTTCAGTAGATCCCACTCCCCAGTACGAACACTCTAATAGCCCTAGTTTTTAAAGTTGTAAAATGAACAAACAGCTCAATCCAGAGTTATTTCCTCAGCATAATGAACGAGCATCAGACCCACGAGACTGTGCCGTACTACGCGCTCATGTGTCACATCGTGTTCTACCTTCCAGCTTCCTTCACCCCTCCACATGTGAAGAAATGCAACAAATCACTGGACGACCTGCACAGAGAATTCTGCCGTCGGTTCTCTGATAAAAAAAAAGAAAGAAGTGACTTCAGCTTGTGCCACGTCTCCTCCCAAGTAGCAGCGGACTCGGCTGTATTGTGGCTGAGTGTTGGCTGATCAGCTGTGTTCCGGCGGTGCTTGGGCTGTCTAAGACTATGAGTCTGCAGGAGTTTCAATTGGAGCTGATTGATCTACAATGGGTACATCCCAAGTCTCTAAATTGCATCCCAGTTTCCCTCACTTGCGTCCTTTCCTAAGCGCCGAGAAGACGCGAGGACATATGTTTTAAGAGACATGAGACGTCCTTTCCTCTGAAGCGTCACCTGAAGCAACGTTGGTTTCTGATGACTGCGGCCTCTTGACAGCTGATCACACTCAGTCACTCAGTCACTTTAACAGCTGACAGAGTTTTGTCCGTAGAGTTTTTAGCAAACATTACAATAAAAATGCACTTAAAATATTGATACAAAGTATCGTATGTTTTCAGTTGATTTAATGGTCTTAACCCTTTGGTGTTGTCCACTGTGATGTGTCCTGCTTATACGTGCAGGATCCATTTCTACCGGCGGAATGCGTCTTATTTATTTACTATTTACATCGGTATGTTTTGAAATTCTGATTGTGACATCATTACAAAATAACCCACAATATAAATATGTTTTCTCTTCATTACGTGTTGTAAAAAGTGTTTCCTCTCTCCAGCTCTCTGATTTGAATTACATACATAATAAAAGTTATTGAGGGAAACAACAGATCAAATCTTTGAAGACAGTTGTTTGAGGTCCTTTTGTTGTTCAGACCTACAATGAACACATTTTAACCAGATGGTGAATAAGAAAACAGATTTCATATATAGCTTGAGTTTAATCTGTGATGTCTTCACTCTGGTATGAAACTCCAGCGATCAGTCTGCTCAGCTGCAGCGTCCAATCACATAACAGATGAACAGTGAGGGGGCGTGTCCAGCGTTAAAACACTTCCTGGAAGCTTGCTCTCGGGGCTCCTCTATCATGGCTCCTCCGAATTCCCTCCTCGCTCCTCCGAGCCGAATAAGAGCTTTGGGACAGCCGTCAAGATGGCGGTGCAGAACCACTTCCGGTTCAATCGAGGAGCGAGGAAACGACAATTTAGAGACTTGGGATGTACCCAATGTGACTCCGTCTTAAAGGAGAAGTTCAACTCTTAAATTGGATGAGTGTTATGCTTTACTAAACATCAGGAGGATGCACAGAGGATGATGCTGTTGTTTGGCTCTACCTGGGAGCATACGTTCTGCGTGATTACTTACTTTATCATTACTTTTTAATTAATGGCGTTTACTTTTAATTTATATTAGTTCACACACACTCTCCATTCTGGCCCGACCCGTCTGTCAAATCTTAAAACTCATCGTGGCCCCTGAGCCAAAAAGTTTGCCCACCCATGGTCTAGATCAGGGATTCCCAAAGTGGGGTGCGCGAGCTGCCTCTAGGGGGTGCGCGAGAGGAAAAATGTAATGGTGGTCTAATGGTGTAATAATTAATATTAAACATAATTTAAAAAAATATATAAAAATTCCCTTTGTAAGATTTAAATTTTAAATTAAAAACGTACAATTTAATAAATAGATGCACTTCCGGTCCGGCCGCCAGACTGTCTTTTAGTACACACTAGCTAGCCTAGCTTGTGCACTTAACGTCATTTCATTCATTCAGCAACATCCATGAAAATATGTTAAACTGGCTGAAATCGGGGAAGCTGTCAGGTGGGACATCTGAAGCTATCAGTAATAAAAGAGGAGAGGGACAGAGAGAGAGGGAGGAACCGGAGGGAGAGAAACGGAGAGGTGCTGGGGAGAGACCGGGAGAAGAAATCAACCGGGAGTCGGAGAAAGAAGAGACCGAGAAGGAGGAAGAGATATCACAGACAAACCGGGAGCACAGAGGCTCATCGCGGAGTCAAGGTGAAAAAAGAGGAAACGAGAGTGAGCATCAGTTGTTGTGCAGTGAGGTTCTGGCTAACAGCTGTCTGAAGCCCTCTTATTTGCGCTGCCACCTGAACACCAAGCATGCCAGTGCAAATCAGAAGCCCCTTACATTTTTTAGAACAAAATTGGAAGAGTTACAAAACAGCCAAAAACAATTGCAGTCTCATTCACGTGAGCTTTCTCCCCCTCCCTCTCCTTCTCTATCTCTCTTGCTGCAGGCTGAGCCACCTGCGCTGCATGTGAACATCCTCATATGGACTCCTCCTTTTTTATTTATATCTGTTTCTGAGCCTATGCATGTGCCACTCTTTGTTCTTTGCGTGGCTTACTGTGTTTAAGTAAATAAATGTGAAGTGCCATAAGTACATCTTCCTTCTTGCTTTTATAGAACTACTAAAACATAGACAATTTTTTTTTGTCTTTTTACAACGGTCCCTTATTGTGGATTAACACAGGATTTTGGAGCAAACGCTAATAAATCCCAGAAAACTACAATTCGTAGGGGAATAAATAGGTGTTGAAAAATGTTTTTAGATTGTATCTGTGTGATATATTGGTTCTTTGTATACCTCCTCCCCCATCCCCCTGTTGGGAGATCATTAGTCCTCGTTGCTCTCCCTGTAATTGGAGCAGATAATATGCAGGTGTGATGGGTGTGTGCAGGAATGATGAGTGTGTGCAGGTGTGATGAGTATGTTCAGCGAATCAGGAGCTCTCTTCCTAGCTCCTCCCCCTGTTTTTTCCTATATATTGTGTGTCAGTGTTAAGCGCCTTCATCTACTCCTCTGAAGAAGCCAGAGCGGGGAGAAATGGCAGAAGCCCTTATATTGCACTTAGCGCTCAGCTTTGCTGACTTTTAACCCATGGACTTTTGTTCCATGCCTCTTTCTCCAAATATCGTTCGCACTAAATTGCACTTTGTGGCGTCTTTGGGTCTTTTAGGCCTCAATAATCTAGCCATATTTGTGTATGGAGTGGTTTGGCACATAAGTGTGACATTTGTGTGTTGTGACACCTGAAGCATATTTTATATATATTATAACTTGTATAGTCAGTGAGGGCGTTGTTGGATGATTGGAGGCTAATCATCCAACCAGCACAGGTTCAGGCCATCTCCTCTATAGGACTTTCTTTTGACGCCATAGTGGAAATGAAGTTCCTTGTCCACTTCGATGTCGCTTTGAATATGATAACATGATGCTTTCCAACAACCACATTCAAATGACAATGAACTGGCTTCAGGTTTCCCTTTCGTTGATTAATGAGTCTGACAACCGTTCGTATGTCTTTGTGGCATTCGCAAGGATGGGTTTGGGCATCGACGCAGAGAGCCTCTTGCCTAGCCTTGAAGAACATGCATCCCATTACGTCATCTATTGCCTCCATCTTCTTCATCCCTTCAGCATGTGTGATGACGTCACCATGGTAGGCGCATACAATATCACCTTGAGAAAAGGGCTTGGTTGCAACTACTCCTGTAATCAAGAAGAAAATGAGTTGGCTCAAAATATCAACTGCATTAACATTACAGATTGGCAATTTTTTTTTTTTTTACTCTTTAAATATCGGTGGAGCAAAATGCTACTCCCAAAGTGCTAAAATGCTCATTTTTAGTCTCCACCGCCCCCCATTCCATAAAAAGATTAATGGTTTTCTTACCAACACACTTGATGTCATCTATATGTTTGACACGTCACCCCTCTCCATTTCTGCTTCCTGATGCCCTTGATGATGTTCGGGTCATCCTGAATTTCAAATTGGTTGGCTGGCACCCACTTCTCCAAAATGTCTTCTGCCGTGGGAGTGTTGTGTTTCCAATCTGTTTTCAGCACATATATTCAGTAATGCAAATAATTTGTCAGACTAAATTAATTGCTGGTTCAAGGTATTTTTAGACTGTGTTGTACTAATCGATTTAATCAAGTACTTACACAGGATATGTTCCCTTCACACTTTTTGTCGTTTTCGCCATTTGTCCGAACTTTCTCGCCTCGATTTGAAAACCGGCCTCTGTCCTCCTTTGTGGGTGGGTTGCCCTCAATCGACAAGAAAAGTCTTTGTGAAATCAGAAAACGGTGTTTCTGGAGACCGGACGTCTGGTGGAGAAATCTCTGGAGAAGACTCTTGAAGATCTGTAAAAAGAAGGGTTTAAATTTGGACAGCGTGGTAAACAACTTTTAGATGTTGTGATTGTGTTATGTCCGTGTCAGATAAACAAGCCTACCCGGTGACGCTTGCCAGCAGTACAGCTGTGGACACTACACATTCTGGAAGTACCATCCTGTAGTTTTTATCGGCCACAGCATCAGTGCGCCATGTAACGCGCCACTTGCGACTTCTGGTCCGTCGTGAAGGACGCATTAACCTCTGTCTCAGTTGCGATCCTGACTTGCTGGCTGTTGTAGTTTTACAGCTTGTAACTGCAGTAAGAAAACGTGACATAAAATGTTAACTCTGGTTTGATTGAGTGTTAATATGGTAAGTAAGATAGTCAGCATTTACACATCCGCACATGGAATTATTCAGCTACATACCTTGCATGGAGGCGCATCATGTCATTTGCGATAGTGTACTGGTTTCCCTTTTGCTGATTATGAAAAATGAATCGCAGGCATCAATGCAGTATCCTAGGGAATCTGTTTGTAGTATGTCTAAAAGCCACTGTGGGGACGAGAAAGAAAATTACTTGACAGTAAAAGATTGTTTCAACTTTGTATCATACTAAACATCAATGCTAAGCGAATGTTTGCTGCAAAAAAATTTACAGCTTCCTTCTCTTGGGTCGGAGCAAATGCAGCAACCTGCTGAACTCCTGTTTTGTGCTTGTGCACTCCGACCACAACACAGCCATCTGTGGGCTTTCTCTGAGCCCACTCTCCCACCTGGAAAACAATGAAAGTGTATTAATACATGTCCATTGTTGTTGGCCAGTGGCGGGCCGTGCATTTTCGAACTACGCCTGCTGTAACGTCTCTACTACAGCTGAATATCCTAATCACCTCATTATGCCGCTACAGGTTATTGTTTCGTGTAAACACATCATATTTGACAAGTGAAATAAAATGTTACATGAAGCGCAACACCTACAAATACACTAACTGCAGAGTGCAGATACATGAATATGCGAATGACGGGATGCTGCGTCATTAACGGACAATGCATAGTCATATCAACGTAATTAACACAATGACAAGAACACATTCTTTAAAGAACCAGTCACATGTATTTATAACAAAACATGACGAAAAATACAACAAACACTGTAAACTGAAAATAACGAGCCATTCAAATATTAACATCAGAAGTAACGATATTAATTAACTATATAATAAAAACAACACCAGAGGCACATTAACACAACGCTACTGCAGATTTACAAAAGCAGTTCAACTCACCAGATGCTCACTTAAAAACAAAGTCCATTCTCTTTTCTTTGCGAACAAAGGGTTCGATGACGCAGTTGTACAGTTTATCTGTGCGCTGGAGCTCCATCAACAGGTCCTTCTCAATGGCCATGGAAGCCAGTGAGGACAGCTGAGCCTCCCCAGTTGCGTTTCTGGAAAATGTTTTGATGCGTTTTAAGACTGAGAATATCTGCTCCACAGTGGCAGTAGATGCTGGGATGGTGACCGCCAAACATGCCCGTCTGTAAAGTTGACGCATGCTCTTCACCACATTTTTCTGCTGAAGGAAAGCCAGTAGATCAGCGGGGCTTTTCCCTTCAAAGTCAGCCATTGCGTACATTACAGTTAGTTCTGTTTTAAGCCGTGGCAGATCCTCGAAGAGAGGTCCGTGACTCTGCGTTACTTTGGAGAAGGCCGAATCCGGGAATTTCTTCCGGTATGCCTGAAACTGCTAGGGGGCGAGGAGGGAGAATAACATTAATTTCTCATGGTCTTTGAACCGATTTTGGATCTGGGCAAGAATGTTGTCCATTCGCTGTAGAGTTTCTGGTACCATGCACAAATGTTTCCCTCCGCTTGGCCTCTCCGTGCTCTTGGGGCACCTGTTTCACGCACAGTGGTGTCAAATATCTCAGCAAACCATCCCTTTTCGCTCCGTCACAAAACTCATCCACTCTTTTCAGACAGAACTGTACATCCAGTTCTTTGTTCTGTAGTACTCCAAAAAGCACATCCGAATACTCGAAGATCCCATGGAACGACGACCGCAAAAACACCTCAAAGTTCTCCAGAAGGGTTTTGTAGCCGTCAGCACAGCGCACAGATTCATCGTCAAACTCGTCATGCTAGTCCACAATGCGCTCAAAGCTCCTGCAGGGCAGCTCTCTTTTCAAAGACCGTGTTGACCAGTCTGGAGCTGTATTGCCACCGTGTTGGTTCCACACGAGGAAGACGCCGCTGGCAGATGTCATCGAGCAGCTGCGTGCACTTTGGAGACCTGGAAAAATACGCAGCGAGGCCGTTGAGGTGAAAAAAATATTCTACATTCTCTCAGCTTTGAGACCCCTTGAGTTGGCATTACATTCAGCCGATGGGCATAGCAGTGTATAAATAAAGCCATAGGAGCCTTCTCTTTGACTTTAGCCTCCACTCCATTAAGTCCAGATGCCATGACCGCGGCGCCATCATAACACCGAGCTACGACTTTGTCAGTTACAATACACTTTGTACCGTACGAAGTATGTTAGCTGGTAGACCACTTACCGCTCGCTCCTCTTGTGACTAGTGGGCCAACCAGTCCAGTTCCGTACCCTCCCCAAACGTGCCCTTTGACACTCCGTAGTCAAAGTGAAGCTCCTCGTCCACTTGGATGCTTCTGCATGCCCTAAAGAGTATGACAATCGTGTCCCTGCCACCTACATTCAAAATTCTACAGACTGACTTCAGGTTGCAACTTTTCGAGTGGTTGATCCTTCTGGTGGTTGAGCCACCTGTTATAAGGTCTCCTTGGTAGTCACACACAATGTCCTCCTCACGAAAGGGAATTGTTGCAACTACTCCTGTAATCAAGAAAACACACGCGTCGGATCAATTATTGATTGACACATTACAGATTGGCAAACTTTTAAATATTATTTGATCATTTTCAGTGTCCTCCTCGCATTCCGATATAAACAATTGAATGGTTTTAGCTTGCGTCTTTTATTGCCACCCCCTTCCACCGCTGTGTGGCCACGCCCTTGATGACCTCCGGGCTCTTCTCCACACTGTTTTTGGTGGTGGCATGTCTTCCTCCTATGCACAACCTCTTCCGCAATTGAGCGTGTGACCTTACAGTCCTCCTTCGATTTCACATATTGCAGCATAGGCCTGCGTAGATCGCATCGTGCTGAAGGAAAGGAAAAAAGCCACGTTCAGTCATGAAAGTCATCTAAAGGGGTTCAAAGTACTTTTGGATTGTCGTATTAAATCAAATAGAGTACTCACACAGCATAGGTTTCACTCTCTGTTATCGCTGCTCAGTACGCTACATGTCCGAGAAGGACCGGTTTGTAAACCCAGCATCCGTCCTGTTTCTTGGTCGGCGGCTGGCCGACATTCTTCATCAGAAACCTGGCCACGAATTTAGAGTAGTCCTTGGCCAAAGACTGCGGCTGGACTTGTTGCGCAGGAGAAGAGCTAAAAAATAAATAAATGGGGAAAGGGTTTAAATGATTACACTTTAAAGTGCGTGCCAAAGGACTGGCGTACGCTACTGTGATGCAACATGACGAATGAACCCATACCGCCTCAAGGATTGCAGCAGTTTAGTAGTGGCCACCACGACATCTCCTGGAACCTCTGCGCCGTTTAGTGCCAGATACAGAACCACATCCTCCATCTGCTGTGAACTACGCGTTCATCAGGGGGGTGTGTGTGTGTGTGTGTGTGTGTGTGTCAATGTAGCAAGTATACAACAGCAGTGTGTGGGCATTTACACATCAGTTGGCTTTATTCAGCTACTTGCCTTTCGTGGAGGCGAACAAGGTCAATTGTGACGTTTATGGATTTCCCGTTTGCCGACAGGAAAAACTTATCACACACCTCAACGAGGCGGACGGGGTGAATGCTGGCATAGTACAGCTGAAACCACTTGGGACAAAACAGACAATTACTTGACTGTAAAAGATTGTAGGCAATAGACACTTTTTATGGTACAAGGCAAATGTTAGCTGGTAAAAATGCTTACCGCTTCTTCCTCTTTGGACAGAGCAAACATGTATGATGTGACCCCCCCGCCCCCTCCTCGAAGACCTGGTCTTCCCTGACCTGAGACCCCCATGATCAACATCTCTACCCAGGCTCCAATGCGCCGTTCCTAGCTTAAACCTCTCTCACTCGCTGCTCGGCTATTGTTGCAGCCTTCAACCACAAGGTACACTGATCGATCCCCGGTCCAGCCAGTAAATATTTTTGCTCACCCTTGTCAATTACTGTTGCCCAAGTGTCAAATGAATTTAAGGGTGCAGACATCGATTTACCTGGTGTGATCTAGAACCCGTGAGTCCCTGTACTTATGTTTCCCCAGTGTCGGTGTCAATGTCTGTCCCCTCGGTGTCAACGTGTCGATTCACTAATATTATTGTGTTCTCCAACTTTCAAAATGAACTGGATGGTGGGGGGAAGGTGTCTTTATCACCTCCGCATCGGTCCAGCACATTGCAATAGTATTGGTTCGACGTGCTCAAATCATGACACATAAAGTCTGCCACCTCCTTTCTGGTGTCTTCCCGGAGACACCTCTTTGCCTGGAAACAGTAGAAAGAAAAAGGCCACAAAGTGTTATTGCTTGTTAGTCAAGTAAGCCAAGTGTTAATGTAATAAAGCATCACAGGGAGAGTGACTGAAAAAATAAACTTACATTGGCTCGCAAGTCCGTGAATGTAGGTTTGCCTGGTAGGCCCATCTCTGTCCATGCTGCCTGCATGTACTTTAGAAGATTGTTAGCTGGCCCCTTTCCAGCCATGATTATTACTTTGCCATTTCTTGTCACCATGCCTGCCCTTATTTTTAACCACCTGGTCAGCCAGGAATACTCCACTTTCAGAAAGACCTGTGCTCCTCCATAGCCCCTGTTGGTCTTATGGTTGGCGACCTGCAATACACAGAAAATAACAAACAATTAAAATAAAACAGTTGATGAGGAACAAGTTTCACACTAGCGCTTGGTACATACAGTGATGACATATCCTTCATGGCTGTCCAGGAACTTCTCGTCCTGGGCCTCCTCAACTTCAGGCACCGTCATATTCATGAGTACCCCAGGCCAATGTCCATAGATGCAGCAAACAAAGGCCAAGAAGTACCCATAAAAGTTGTACCTGAGGGGTTCCCCAGCCTCCATTCTTTCTGAAAGAGAGAATGAAGAAAAAAGCAATTTCAGCACTTTGGAGAAAGACACGCATATATTTCCTTCTATATCTTTGTATTTCATGTTCAGATAACTGTCTTACCCAGTAACTCCGTTATCTTGCGTTGCACTCTCCTTACAGAACCTGATATTCTGCATTGCCACCAGGTTCTTAATTTTGTGGCGTTTCACCGACTGTAAAGAGTGATGTGCCTCCCCATGTTGCTAATTGAATTCCTTGCATTCCATCCTTCCATTGAACGATAATGCCTGGTTGGCACTTCTTGCAAATATTTGCAAAATCTGCTGCATGTAGAATTTACTCTGTTCACTGTTCATATCAGGCTTGTGCAATAGCCGCTTAATTTGCATATGTGAACAGAACGCTTAACTCGTGAGCCCTTTAAGCCCCAGGAATTCCCAAGTGTGTAGGTTACTCTCCCTCTTGATGCATGGAAGATGAATGACCTCACCCGGCTTGTCCTTGAAATGGCGTTCTCTCTCTGTTTGACCGTTGATGTCGGGAGAGATAAATGATTCTTGATATTCCTTCAGGAATTCAACTGTGAAAAGAAATTGCAATTATATATTATTTAACATTGAAGTATAATCTTAACACACACAGTAATTTTCCCTCTTACTAATGCTTTTGGGGAGGGGCTATTTGTTAATTTTTGCACCCCGACCAGATCCCGCAAAGATGTCCACCTATGGCTGCTCCTCTGCATCCGAGTCTGATTTCTCTGGCTGCTCCCTCTGCATCCGAGTCTCCTCCCTCTGCATCCGAGTCTGCTCCCTCTGCATCCGAGTCTGCTGCTGTCGCTCATCTATCTACAAATTTAGTTTAGAAACCATTGGCATGTTCGGTTTGGAGGCCCTAAGCTCTGCAAGTTTTCGAATCACCAACCTGATTTTGAATTGCTTAAATTCCTCCTTAAGCTTGCGCCTGGTCAATTCTCTATGACCTTTTTCAATGTGGGAGTCCAGTATGCTGCTCTTATTGGGACATCCCACAATTGGGCATTCTTAGTCCCTGTATTTTGTCCGCCCTGATACCATGTTTAATAATATGCTTTTTTCCTCTAAATTTTTTATGCAATGAAACAACTTAGAATGTTTGGGAAGTGCAAGGTACACATTTTTACAGAGTGGGCATTACCTGCTGGAAGAGGATGGAGTCATTTCTAAAGAGTCTCTTATAGTACATTGACACAGGGACAACCACTGAAATTTACTGACCAATTTACATGTAACCCAATTGTACACGTGTATGAATGTTTTTTTTAAAACAAAAAAAACTTAATTTTAAATGTAATTTTAATTCATTCTTTAGTTATTATGTATTAATACACACAACATTGGACGTCTCTCACATTAAACCAGCCAAATACGTGAGTTAATGAGTTAAACCCCGTTAATGAGTTAAGCTACAGAGAGCTGAAAAGGTCCGACTCAGGTTCTTCTGCAGGTATGATTTAAAAGAACACTCCCACTTCTGCAGGAGAGGTAGGCCGTCTTCTGATTAGCTAAGCTTATAAAACAACCCCCTTCACTGGATTGGCACTAATATTATTTAATATTTTAAATGAAACGTGGTGAACACCAGAGGACTCTCTGGTCACCCCCTAACCCGGCTCACCCTCCAACCCCGTGGACCCACACTTAAGCACACCCCCTGAGTTAGGCCCTCTGTACGCTTTTTGTGCCCCTGGTCTCTAGAACAGTGGTCCCCAACCTTTTTTGAGCCACGGACCGGTTTTGTGTCAGGCAATATTTTCACCGACCGGCTCACGTTGTGGGCGAAAAATATGATGTAATATAAATGACGTAAATGATATGACCGGCATAAAGACAACTTAAAAAGTGCATGAAGATACAACTCACCATTACGCTGAATTAGTGGGAGCCCTGAGCTTGTTTCTCTGCTACGAGCCGGTCCCATCTCGGGGCGACGGGAGGAAGACCGACCCCCCCCCCCCCCCGACGTATGTTTATGTCCAGTCTACTGACTCTACTCCTTAAGTTAAACCTTTATGTGCACTCTGTAACTTCATTAAAACCTGTTTCACAAAGACAGGATGTTGAAATGGACGCAGGTTTACGCATGCGTAGGCTAAGTCATTAGCGATGACCACCGCCGTTCGTCATGGAGTTCCACAAGGTTCTGTGCTTGGACCAATTTTATTCACCTTATATATGCTTCCTTTAGGCAGTATTATCAGAAAACACTCCATAAACTTTCACTGTTATGCTGATGATACTCAACTATCTGTCGATCAAGCCAGATGAAATCCACCAGGTCGCTAAACTTCAAACTTGTCTTAAAGACATCAAAACCTGGATGGCCTGCAACTTCCTGCTGCTGAACTCTGACAAGACTGAAGTTATTTTACTCAGCCCAGAACACCTCAAATCAAGTATCTGATGATATGGTTTCTCTGGATGGCATCGCTCTGGCATCCACCACCACCGTAAGGAATCTCAGAGTTACTTTTGACCAGGACCTGTCCTTTGGCTCCCATGTGAAACAGCAAGAGACGGGACAACGTACTGTCGAAATGCAGTCGCGTTAAGTCTTTTCTTTATTTCCTCGCGGCCGGCCAAACGGATATTGGAACATGGCGGTTCCTGGACAACCCAGCAGGGATAAGGAGGTAAGCCTTGTTTTCCCATGCTAATGCAACGCTTATGACACAAGACTGATGTGAACAGAAAATAAATTGTTTCTTTCTGCAGCTACGCCGACCACCTCCACACCAAGAATAAAAAGCCAACCACGGCAAATTCTACTTAAGAAATATTGCGCAGTTTTGCGATTATTTCTCACAGACCCCGGCCCCAAACTGCCGCCTGTCAAAGACACAGATCATTGGAGTGTTGAGGGCAGTGCAGTCAACGCTGCGGAGCATGTCAAAAGATGTGCTGCTCCATCAGTTCAGTGTAAAATCCAAGAAACTGGAAAAACTAATTTCCAGGGAAAGCCTGCGCACCTGCCAGCAGCAGTACCACGCATGGATTCCGGGGATACTGGGTAAGACAGTTGGCATATCTGAATAGAGATGTAAATAAACATGTGTCTCTCTCCAAAGTGCTGAAGGTGCTTTTGTTTTGTTCTCTCTTTTGCCCTGTCCTCTCAGAGGAAATGGAAACCGACAGGGGCCAGCCGGTGCGCCACACATTTTACGGCTATATCTCGTGCCTGATTTGTTCCATTTACGGACACAGGCCGGGGGTACTCACAAACATGATAGTCCAGGAGGTGCTCGAAGCTAAGGAGATTGGGGATCGCTCAGGGGCTGACGGTTACGTGATTTGTGTATGTACAAGTTTCTACACTCAAGTGCCTCATCAAAGGTTTTTGTTTTTTTATTTTAAAGGTTTGATGTGGTTTTCTGTGTATTGCAGGTGCGGGATCACAAGACAACTAGAGACTTTGGGGCAGCCCAAATTTACCTGACATCCATCGAGTTCTCCTGGATTATGAAATGGGTCGAGCTACGGGGCAAGATCAAGCCTCCACCATCCCATAACAGAGTATTTGTTACGGCGGGCCACGGGCCAGTTAAAAATATGGTCCGTTACATGCAGACCTCGTGGGTGGAGATGGGTCTGCCTGGCAGACCCAACTTCACCGACATCAGGACTGCAGTGTCGGCACATGCAAGTTTATTTTTTCAGTCTCTCTCCCTGTGGTGCTTCATTACAACAACACTTGGCTGGCTTTACTAACAAGTAAAAACACTTTGTGCTCCTTTTTTACTGTTTTTAGTTAAAAAAAACTATAAAAAATATAAAAAAACTTTTTTTTATTTTCAGTGACCCAATATCACCTCAAACGCCAAGATAAGAGGAATTCCCTTCGAAAGATTTTCCACTGGGCAAAAAAAAAAAAATAATAATAAAAACCTTTTTTTTGTTTTTGTCAAAGCCTCAGGGAGCCGCAACAGACGGGCTAAAGAGCCGCATGCGGCTCCGGAGCCGCAGGTTGCCGACCCCTGGCCTAACCTGAGTGAACATTAAGTGGAATCACTGAAAACGGCCAGTTCATTTTACCAGTATCAGCATGTTCATGCCTTTCAATTTTGTGCAGGAAAAACACAAATTATGATATATTGTATTTAGGAAAAGTTTAGTTTATGGTATTTTTTTATTCGCTTATATTGTAATTGTTGTGGTTTGAATTTATTATATCAACTGATTGCTGGTAAAGAAAAAACTGCATTTGCTGCATTGCTTTTTTAATCAAATCCTTGTTAAAGAAACTGTATGAAGCCCAAAATGACTTACCAATATTCTTCCTTCTTTTGACTGCCAGCTTGTGTATAACAAGCGTCCGGCCCAGTTTGCTGATAGCATTTCTAACCAGCCTCATCACAGCATTTAATTGAGAGACCTTTGGGGGGGAAGGGTTTTCGGGATTCTGGATTGACATTTTAACCTGCGGGATCTCCTCCACCGTTTGTCGTACAGCGTCCAAACATAGATATCTCTGATCAGTGCTAAATTGTACTGAATAAAAGTTTTTTTGTTTAAATCCTTGACTGAGATTTGAACGACTGACCTTTTGGTCCAAAGGCAGTAACACTAGAAGAGTGCCACCTGTCAATATAGAAACTGACTCCTAAAAGTGGAATTTAATTTTTAGGATAATTATTCAGATTGTTCTAGAATGTTCCGCATACTAATTCGACAAATCTGAATAAGCCATACCTGCTGCCATTTGCATCTCATTACTGCAGCTGTAAGGTGCGAGATGAACTCGCGGGTGTGATTTGCCAGTCAACAAAGACAGCCACAAAGTCCTACGCTATGAACTTGGGGAAAAAACACAAAGAACTAAGGGGCCGTTCACACCAGACGCGACTTTTAAAAGCGCAGCCGCTTCAAAAACGCCTTGGCAAAAACGCAAATACCGTCATACCACACGAAAACAGGAAGGAAGTGGTGAAGTAATAAAGCCCGCCTCTTGCTTCATCCGATTAGCTGCCTTGGCCAAGTGTGACATTTATGAGCTGTGCGACTCCGCGCATGCGCTGAAAAGTTGAGAATATTTCAACTTTTAAGCGCACAGAAAAAAACGCTAAAAAAAAGCGTGCATGAAAGATGCGGTGTACCATAGGGAAACAATGGTTTTGCTAGCGATGCGTTTTTGAGAGTCGCGTCTGGTGTGAACCCCCTAAGGGGCTTATTTGACGAGGTGCTAAAGTATTCCTCACTTCTTATTACAGACCAGTATGAATCTTTTTTAAGTACAATTTTAGTGAAACAGTTAAATCAGCTTCATGATTTTTTAAATAATACCATTAGATATCTCTGTCCTACTTTACTCTGATAAAGTAAATCACTGTATTGGTTTCAATGTGAAATGATCTCAACCTCTTGACACATTTAGTGCTTGTGAATTTAACGTTCGGTTTAGCAAAAACAACGTGGTAAAATATGTAAACACGTCCTTAGTGTTGGGACACGAATACTAGTCTCCAACAGCGGTCTCATGGGTGAAAGTCTTCTGATTGTTTGACCCTTCGGTCACTATTTAAACTACAGCACGAGCTCTGAGTGATGAACATTCACCTGGATTTCATTTGGACGTCCTCCGTGACAAAGGCAGTCATTGGCTCTCGGGGTCATTATTTCCAACACGTAACTACGTGAACGCCATAACCACGTGAACATCTCAACGTGAAGGCGTAACAACGTGAACCCGTATAAGCGTTTCTCTCTCTCTCAGGTCAACACAGAGACTTTAAAGCCTTTATGAACTGCATGATTAACTTCTGTGCTGCTCGACAATCTGGTCTTCCTGCAAAATAAATATATTTCAATTAGAAATATTGACCTGAACCAGAAAGCGAGCTGACATTGCACCACCAATAAAGTCTCTGCACTGGCTACCTGTCTGAATTGGTTTTAATGCTCTTATATTGATTCATTCTGCTCATTAATTCCAGCTGCTGTCTCAGTTCTCTGAGTTGAGTTGATTCAGATCAGCTGTTGTCTCCTGATGAAGACCTGAGAGCAGCTTGGTTCGTCTCCTCTCAGCCAATCAGAGGGATCTGTTGTCCTTTCTTTGGGGTTCACACCTCCCCCTCTTTAACCCTAGTCTGAACAAGAACCGGCACCAAAATATCTTTAAAAAAACATTTAAATAGAACCTGGAGAGAAACGGGTTCATTGAGCAGCGTGAGTTAACTCCTCACAGTCAAACAATCAGCAGCAAAGAACAACAGAACCATGACTACTGTATTGATGAAGCTGTTGATCCTCCGTCTAACAACGTGAACAAGTCTCTGCACTGGCTACCTTATATTGGTTCATACAGCTTGTCAAGTTCCCGTCCTTTGACTAGTGCATTTCCACACTTGATAGGGATTGACCCATCTACAAAGATTTAAACTGGATTTCACTCCAATGAAAAACCAACTTTTCCTTTTTTATTTTGAGATTCAGTTTGTCAAGTCATTCATTCTGACTCACTGAAGCAAGTTCCCGTCGAGCAAAGCTCCATATAGCAAATAAGACAGAGGTGAAAAACCTTTAAATAAAAAGAAACAGAAAACACTTTCAATACGTGATCCAGCACCCGTGCATTCTGTCTACATACATACGTCACCACATAGCCTCCAGCTGTACCTCCACCAACATGTCAACAGAGCTGCCAACTTTTCAAAAAACCTTGGAGTGAGATTTTGTCGGGGGTGACCAAAATTTGGATGATATTTGAGCCACACACATTGGTGGCTCAAATATCAGGAAATTGGAATTATTTTGCCGTTGTACTCTGCATTCTGGTGGTTTGTGGGGCCCAAAGTCGTTGATAGGGGCGGCCTACTGGAGATGGACAACATTGGTTACATTCTGTGAAGCAAAGACATAGCTGATGGTCCACCCCAGGACATTTTGGTTTAAGTAGATGTTATTTCATGCATTCTAGTGGATTTTTGGGTGGTATGCTAAAGATGTAGCTTGGTACCAGCCGAACTTAGCCCCGCCCACAACATTTGAGGTCTGGACGTTCGGTCTGGCACTGCTCCGTTGGGGGGAAATTATCCAAAATCAAAAATTGTTCGGACCAATCAAATTGTCAGGGCGGGCTTTATACGATGGACAGATGACAGTAACGTAATCAACCACGTCACCAAAGAGCGCTTGGGAACCACATGTCATTAACATACCTTAGTCCAGGGGTGGGCAATTCATTTTCCCAAGGGGCCATATGAGAAATTTGGACCGTTGTGGAGGGCCGAACCAATAGTCTGAATTTAATTCAATTAACTCAATATGAATGTTATTACTTTATTAAAAAACTGTAAATTATATGGTTTTGAGCTGCTACTGGTAAGAATACAACAACTGCCCGTTGTGAGGCTGTATGAGCGTGCGTGCGTACATAAGTAAATCGCCTTCAAAGTATAAGCAGTGCCGTTTGTATTGCATTCATGGCGTGCACCTTATTTATTTTTCATTTTTGATTGACTTCACGCATCTGGCCCGCGGGCCGTAAGATGCCCAGGTCTAGGTTTTTAGTCTCTGCTCCTCTTGAGTTTGTCCCGCGGTTGTGTCTGTTTGAAAATCTTCTTCTGTTGCTAACTTCCGGACTCTTTGGGGTAAATAGGATGTCTATGCAGCGAATAGGTTTACAGATGCACTCCTTAGCGCCATCTATCGTCGAGGAGTTTGAAAAGGAACGAACGCGCCTCGGCTCAAAATCAGATTTATTTTTTTTTTTTTTTTTGTGTTTTGTTGTTGTTTGAGTGCGTGTGAAAACATGCAAAAGCGTGTGTCACATGGCGAAACCGTGAGAGTTGGTAGCTCTGCATGTGATTGCGCAGTGGAGCCCCGTGGCGTATTTAGCGCTCGCGCTATTCAAACTGGTGGTGGTAGTGATCATTAGCAAAGTCCGTGACTTATAAAGTTCGCCGCTCTTACCGGCTGCCTCTCCGGACTTGTCTTTGCTGCGTTCTAATCTAGCTGCCCGGTGTTCGTTTAATCCCCACCTTTTTGAAGTGCGGTGCTTCCGGTGGATACAAGCTCCGCCCCTTTTCCTATCTAGTGTCAGATTGCCTGCACTAATATTTAATTAAATGCTTTGTTCATTATTTAATTTGTGATTATTTATATCTTCCTGGTTGCTTTATAATTTACCATTACTTTTATTTACCTTACATTTTTTTCTTTCTTTTTATATAAAATACAAAACATGTTTGGCTTCACACTGCTCTTAAAGCTTTTAATTAATTATCACTTCTTCTATTATACTTCTTAATTTCTTTATATTGTGAGAAGCACTCTGTCTCATTCAATCTTTATTAAAAAAGCGACACAAAGTCTGATGGATACATTTTTCTTTGTGTTTTTAAGTTAACGCGTTGAAGTCTCTATTCTTTCTCGGTATTATTATTTTCCTAGAATGATTTATTTAACTGACTAGATGAAGTTGTGTGTCCTGGTAGATGAGTCTGTCTGTAATCAAATTCTACCAGCAGCATTTTTTTGTGACTATTTTGGTTCATTCTCCATCCTCTCCTAACTGATCCGTCAGGCAACTGGTGGTGGCCAAGAAATGACTCTTTACCACAAAGTGCAGATTGTAGACTTTTTTTATTTTATTGGAGAAAAAAAACAAATGAAATGATGCCCCAGAAAACTGTTAAATAATAATCCTTGTCCTCGAGCCGGCCTGAGGTGGCGTCTCCCGATAGATGAGTCTGCAGTCAGGATGCCTGAAGGGTCCTCCTGCCACCAGGCTGGTCATCAAGACCCTGGATGTTCTGAGGACAAACTGAACCAGCAAGCAAAGAGTGCTGGGAAATATTATATCTTCATCATTGAGTTCATTTTCATTTCACACACTTAAAAAATAAAAAAAACATAACCAATAAATAATATCCGTAGGAAGAGGCAGAAACCCCACTAGGCTTATGTGAACAGAAAATAAATTTCCATAAGATATGTCTGTATAATGTTATCTACAAGAGATTTTTACAAGATTTGATATATAACTATCAAACATTTTAAGCGTGTTGTGTTTCAGGGGATTTGTTTCTACAGCTGCAGTCCTGAACGATAGTAGGACTACACTTCTTGATGAGAGAAACCACTAAAGGGTCATATAAAACCTAAAAACAAGTACATGGTCAATAATATGGAAAGAAAGCAATTACATTTTCTTTTCATTTTAATTTTCTTCTATTTTTTTTGTGAAGTGGGCAGCAAATGGCCTCCACCAGGCGACTGGCGCTGGGCCCAAGTTGAGTCCGAGAAGGCAGCTGAGAGAAAAGCGTGGGTTATTATACGGCAGATGACAGATTCATGTTTGTAAAGAGTCTCACCGTTGGAGACTCTCCTTGCCAGAACAGAGGTGTTCTTCCCCTTCACTGCCTTGAACCACCCCTTAGGTTGCCTCTCCTGGTATCTGTGAGGGTAGACCACTCGCTGCTTCTACTGCTCTGGCAAGCGATTCCAGAGCCGGTCTACGCTGTTGTCGGTAAGCCCCTGAAGGTTACTTCCTTCCACCAGGGCCTTTGCTTGGAGACTGAGGATATTGTCCTCCAGTTGGCTTAAGTTAACCAGATAATCAACAGTCTGTGTCCTGACCTTTTTGTTTCTCCTCGTAAATTTCTATAATTGACTTCTGCTCCAGAGCCTCAAACGTGTTATGCCAGGCCTCGTTGCTCTGGCTAAACTGAGTGAGATCAAATGTTTTGTTGTCTTTCAGCTGGAGCGTCTTTGTCAGATTCTTGATCAGATTCCACAAATAAAACTCCTTTTTTTTTCCCCGGCAATAATTGGTTTTTAAACGTGTATGCTTAACATATTACTGTGTATGTATGTATATATATAATGTATGTTAGTGCTGTCAAACGATTAAAATATTAATTGTATTTGTCATATTTGCGATTAATCGCAATTTTTTTTTCTTCATTTTAATGCTCTTATCAACATGAAAAAGTGGATTGGCTTGCTTTATGCAAATGTTTTATTTTATTGAAAAACAACTGCCAAACAGGGCGGTATAAGATTATAATGTGCACATTTCAGGTAAGAGAGAGTAGCAGTCAGGCTTGTAATGGTGGCTCTCGAAGGCAATTCGTAGGTCCTGTCGTTAAATGCGATGCGTATGATATCAGCTAGACCCTCGTCCTCCACAACGTTAACAGGCTACACGCAGTAGCCACCCATGTAGCTATGGCTGCAATAAGTTTGTTCTTCGTTGTGGTGTCTGTGTGTTTCTGTCCCAAGTCATCCATTCTTGTCTGCTATGACGAGGGGGCGCAGAGTTAGCATCAGCTGTGAGCTTGGCCATCAAGTGGTATTTCAGACTGGATAGGGTACGATGATAGCTCAGTTCACTGACAAATGGCACATACTTTGGTCTTGTCAAGGGTGCCATCTGACCACTTTTTGAAAGTAAACTTTCCATTCATTAGCGTATTATCATTCATTTCAAACCGTAACGTTAGCCTAGCTTCCAAGCCCAAACTGCGTGCCTATTGTTTTGCTTCCGGTTGAACTACGTCCAGCGTGGTGCTCGCGAGAAACAAATTGAAAAATTAAATTGCGTTAACGACGTTAATAAAATTGACGGTGTTAAAATTGGTTTGCGTTAACGCGCTAATATGACAGCACTAGTATTTATGTACTTTTTGGAACAATGGGGATTTTCTCATCTCCTGCACCATATATAACTATATATGTAGAGTCAAATACATATAGCGTGTATATATGTAGAGAGAGAGCTTGATTAACACACAGAGAGAGATATAACTATAGCCTTGTGCACATAATGAGCCCTTCCGTTGTCCGGTGGAGACTTAATGCTTGTAATAACATGTATATTTTAATATAATTGTGAAATCTAAGTGTCCCACTGACATCCTATAATATGGCCAATGTCGTGCCAAAAAACGGTTAAGTCTAACGTCACGGAAGCTGGATGAGTTATAACATGTATCTATAATGATAAAGCTAAGTTTTTTTTGGACTAATCACAATTGTGGTAAATTATTTGCCGTTTAGAGTCTCATCAGGCATTGCTGTGATTACAGGTTTCTGATGTTTATATGTATCTGGTATATAGACTGTAATTATTGGTTGGGTTATATAAAAATTAAAGAAAATCTTTTTGAATTGCCATTATGACTCTACCTCTTAAATATCTTTTGAGCAGCTTTAGGCCTCTAACCCATAAGAGGCAGTTATCCAGTTGATGATTGCAGCATCTGCTTTGTCACTGGAAATTAATTTATACCTCAAAATGACTTGATTTTATATTGATGTACTTTAATAGGATTATATACAATTATAGCCCTTCAAGTCATTTTTAGTTCTCCATTTACTATAAGAATATTATTACTATTATATATTTAGCCTCATACTTTTAGAACAAAAATAGATGTTACTATACTTCCATAGAAGACCAGAAAAATACTTTTAGCTATGGTCAAAATGTGATAATAGCAGCTCAGGCGATATCTAAATGATTCATGTCATCATTTTTATTACATCAAATTCTACCACGACAGCTTTAAATACAGAGTACTGTGACATGTTGAATTTTGACTGAATGTGTCCTTTGTGCTTACAGGAGGATGGAGCATGTGTTTCATCCACTGGTGGCAGATATGAATGCACAAGTGAGAGGGGGGGGACGACGACAATGAGACGGTTGTATATTGAGGTTTGTAGAAAGTTGTTTGTAAAAGTGTAGAATACTATATTGAATACTTCAGGAAGTCTATAGGTTTGCTATCCCAAACTGATCATACTCTCTGGGTGATGCAACTATTTAATGAGGAATCCAAATGCAAATAAAAAAAGAAATTTAGATCAATGTTTGAACAGCCTCATGTTGGCATTATTAGTTCATCGTAAACCATATTAACATTTTCATTCTCTGTAAAATATTTGCAGATGTTGATGTGCAGATGACCCTGACCAGAAGGAAGAGGTAGGATGTCTTTGGGTTCTTAACTGACAGTTAACCTGCTTGACTGTAACTAGAATGTAAATCAAAACAATGCTACAGTATTTAGCTTAGCTAGTATTTTCTTATAGACAGACTACAACTAGTTAATCACACATATTCGACTTAAATTGTTACTTAAATTAATTGTTTCCCACAGAATTAGATTATATTCTGAATATTCACTAGACTCTGGTCGTAATAGCAGATTGAACAGGTCGCCCTACAGTAGGGTTCGAGCGATGGGAGGTTGTCCACTACTTAATTGAATACGGATGCAGTCGTCCTCTTGGATGGACAAAGAATTAAAATGCCGAAATATACTTGGGTGGCGCCCTATATACCTGGAACGCATCCGTTTCAAGATTATGGGTCAAGTTTTCCAGCTGCTTAAGGATGAGGATGTTGTGTCTGGCTGGTAATATCAGGTCCAACAACCTCTGAATTATTTTTTTAATAATATCAGCTTTTACCATCACACAGAAAATTAGTCCCACACGTTTGACAGTTTAAAAGACTGAAGAATTGAGTTCTACAGTCACCAGTTTGGGTTCGAAGGAGACCTCAGTGTTCCTGTGTGGACAAAGTACTGAATATTAAAGGTAGCAATTCAATAGTTTCCACTGGAGCCACTTATTCCTCATGTCCGATGTAATATAAATTGTAGTGTTTGTTGTTTGGTTTTATGTAAAACATTGTACATCTCAGCATGGAAGACACATTTCAGAAGAATATTCAATGTTTTTCACATAATTTGACTCTATTTGTGGCCTAGTGGCTGTTAATTTAAGTCTGTGGGAAACATGCACTACTGTTCAAAAGTTTGACATTAATAATTATAATAATTTAATTTGTCAAATATATTTTACTAAAAAGTTTAGTAAAAAAAAAAAAAGTACTTCTTAATTCAGTGAAAAAATAAAAAAGCTGCCTGTTACATGAATACAATTGAAAGGCTTGTATTCAAAGATTTGCGCATTTTCAAAAATAAATTGTACACAAAATAATACTGAAACACTGGCATTTAGCGATTTCTTATTTCTCAATTATGAATTTTCATGTTTAAATGCAATATCTATCTGTTCTTTTGTAGAATTTTAAATGTATTTTAGGAAGTTGTGAATCGATTCAGAATCAATTACAGGCAAACATGAAGTTTAAAAAATATGCAAGATAGAGTCCAAAAGGTAGGTGTGTGTGTGAATGTAACACATTGATTCACGTGTGTAGAACTTATGTTAATGTCCATATTCTTTGGAAGGCCTTTTGTTGATGGTACTAAGCATACTAATGGTTCTTCACTGTATTGAGAAGCTGGGGAACAATAGTCTTATAAAGGTAAAGAAGAAGGGAAGAAAAGAGGGGGCGAGGAGAAGGAGAGGAGAAAGGAAGAAAGAAAAAGTGCCGGTTCAAATCCCATATAATACAACAAGTTCTTAATTAAATGAGTAGATACTCATTACCCTTAATTTTTCAAGTAGGCTTTCCCATGTGGGTATAACATACAGACTATTTATGTTTGAATTACCAGAAACGTGCATTATCTCTGACACCCCCACACACACACACACAGCCAACATGTAATGCTTGGTTCGCTGCTGGTTGAGCCACTGCACTCCTTTGGAAGAGTCTCTTTTGAGGGGCAATATATTGTGCCCTTATACTGGCTATGGCCAGTCTCTGCCGTCCTAAACTGCCCACATTTCTTGCACGTGTTGTGCGCGTCCCATCTCGAAAACGTCTTAGTCCCTATCTTTTTCGGACTACAATGGCGGAGGCATAGCCTTATTAAAATTGCCTCCATCAGGCAGGAACAATCCGGCCACTGTGTGAGTGGGCCTGTGCTGGTGAGGCTATGCCTCTTCAAACTGTCCCCTGTCGTAAAATATTTTTCCGGGGACCTGAATCTCCCCGTGACCAGCCTATATTGATGCCTGGCAGAAAAGACGATCCTCTCTATCATATTCGTGTAACTCCTGTCAAAGAACAACAATGTTGCTTGCCTATTTAGAGAGAGAGAACACAATGAGAATAAAATTAATCTAAATCAATTTGGTGAATATGTATGACAAGACAATAAATGTTCCTCACCGTCTTGTTGCTCAACGACATGGAGGGCTGGTTCCTCAACTCTACCAGACACTCGGCTAATGTGTCGACCTTGTCCAGCCCTGGCCTGCACGCATTATCCACAACAAAACAAAGATGAACATTTGAGGAAAGTAAGAAGCAATGGGACAAATCACAGACAGTGATTGTATTTCTTTACACAAAATTATGTATTTATATACCCCGGACTCTGAGGAGACACCTGGCTGCGGCATGATGGCAGCAGGCTGAGAGGAGGAGGAGGAGGAAACAGCCAGGGGTGATGCAGCAGGCCGCGAGGTGGAGGCAACAGCCAGGGAGGACGCAGCAAGCCTCGACGTGGAGGCAACAGCCAAGGAAGAGGTAGAGAGGCTTGGGTTTTCCAGGAGACTTGAAACCGTGTCTTTCTGGCAGCCCTCGTCATCTTCTTCCGCTCCCTCGTGCTCATCCTCCAACATAATTTCCGTCTCTTCTGAGTCTGGAACATTTGCTGGGGTTTTCCAGTCTGGCTCAACAAATAGTCCACACCAATAAACTCACCTTCGAAAAAGAGCAGAAAAACACATAAATAATATTCTGTCACACGGTAGAAAAACAATATGCTCCCATGCATTCACGTATCTTAGTTCCTGCACAATGAGCATAATTCAGAGATGAATTTACTATTATTCACCTAAATTCTAATTAACTAATGTATCCACTTAAAGCATTCATTTAATTCCTAAATTAATACTGTTATTCTTTCTTTCATCCAGCTATGTTATTGTTTGTATCTTTATTCTATTAGTATTATTATTGCATATATCTTTCATCCCTGTTTGTATATCTTATTTTCTGTGTAAATGGCTGCTACGCGACACAAAATTGCCCCTTGGGGATTAATAAAGTATATATTCATTCATTACAAACACATACTTTTAATTTTGAAATCAGACTTGTATCTTTATTTTAACAAGACATACCAGTGTATTGGCGAGGTGGCCTGAAGGTTGGCACAAATGGCCGGCCAAACACCTTCAGTGTGTCGATGTTGACACAGTGGGCCACGTCACCGGCGTATGTCAGGAACGATGACGGCGTGCTGGTCACCGCCGCAGTCCCTCGATCCTGGTTCCACCTGTTCAGGCCTTCTAGGAGGTAGTTCATCGCGTTTGCACTAGTTCCTGGGAAAGCAATACAATATTTAGGGCCATAATAAAGGTGTTGCTTTTGAAACTGAATAAAGCTCTTACAAAATAACCTACAAGTTAAATAGAAAACACAAGAGAGACACTAACCTGGAATGAACCTGTTCAGGTGGCAACGGAAGGACTCCAGTGACGTCGACCCTCTGGCACAGCGGTATCGCGTCAGGACGACGCCACTCTTGGTGGTGGTGGTGCCGACCACTGTGTACAGCGGCAGACCTGGGACGTCCTGGGTGCATCTGACGTGGCGTTTCTGCACACGCCAAATGTGCTCCATGCACACCTGGTCCAGCAGTGGCACCCCCATGAGGTCTCTCCCATTTGACCACCCCCAGTGTCTGCAGCAGCTGCTCTATGAGGTTGATGGTGGCCTCCTCACCGCTCATCTTCTTACCGGGACTCGGCGGTGCTTCTACCCGAGGAGAGACCCGATGTTCCCCGCAAGCTGAGGAGGAAGAAACGGGGAAGCCGTGCGGGGGCGCGCCAGGAAAAGACGCTACAAACCCGTCCTACCCTCCATCATCATGGGAAACGTGAGGTCTCTCCCTAACAAGATGGACGAGCTAGCGGCGCTGACTCGGCATCAGAGGGAATACCGGGAGTGTAGCCTCATGGTGTTCACGGAGACTTGGCTAACCGAGCTAACTCCGGACACGCACGCTGCGCTGGACGGTTTCCACATCATACGGGCGGACAGAACAAGGGAGAGCGATAAGAGGAAGGAAGGAGGACTGGCAGTGTTTGTGAACGATAGATGGTGTAACTCTGGGCACATCACTATTAATGAGCAGACCTGCACTAAGGACATTGAGCTGTTAGTGTGGCCTCATGCTAACAGCTATCTGCCAAGGGAATTCTCGCACGTTATCATGGTGGCTGCGTATATCCCCCCCTCTGCTGATGCTGAAGCGGCCTGTGACGTCATCCACTCGGCGACAAGCAGGCTGCTGACACAACACCCCAATGCTCTCCTCCTCTCTGGGGACTTTAATTATGCCCCTCCGTCCTCCACTCTGCCCACATTCACCCAGTGTGTCAAATGCCACACCAGAGACAATAAGACACTGGATCTTCTCTATGCCAACACCAAGGAGGCATATTCATCAACACCACTCCCTCCCCTGGGCCGAGCTGACCACAACCTGGTGCACCTCCTGCCTGTGTACACCACTCTTGCACAGAAGCAGCCAGCTGTGACCCGCACAGTTAGACGATGGACTGATGGAGCCGAGGAGGCTCTGAAGGACTGTTTCGAAACAACTGTGTGGGAAGTATTCAGTGATGCCCACGGGGAAGACATCGACGGTCTCACCGACTGCATCACGGACTACATCAACTTCTGTATGGAGAACACTGTACCCACTAGGACTGTGCGGTGCTTCTCAAACGGCAAACCCTGGATTTCCCCAGAGATAAAGGCCCTCCTCAAGGAGAAAGAGGGTTTTTAGATCTGGTGACAAAGAGGAGCTGAGGACTGTGCAGAGGGAGCTGAGGATGAAGATCAGGGAGGGGAAAGAGATCTAAAGGACGGAGATGAAGGACCAGCTGCAGCAGAAGAACGCCGTCGGGGTCTGGAAGGGGTTCAAGGGGCCCAACCAACAGCCTGAGGGGTACCAAAAGTGGGTGAATGACTTGAATTTATTTTTTAATAGATTTGACCAGCCATCCACCCCTCCCTCCACCCAGCCCTCCCTGCTGCTGCAACCCCCATCATCTGCACCCCCTTTGGACTACTGCCCCCCCTCTCCCTCCGCCTCCCCCTCTTCCACAGCACTCGGCTCCCCTTCACACCTCTCATACTACAACCAGCAACCCACTCCAACACCTCACAGCACCCCACCCCCCAGCGTGTCCCTTAACCTGGTGAGGAAGGAATTGAGGAGGATCAAGGTGAGGAAGGCCACAGGTCCAGACGGCATCAGCTCAAGGCTCCTCAAATCCTGCGCAGACCAGCTGTGCGGGATAGCGGAGCACATCTTCAACTTGAGCTTGAGGCTGGGGAAAGTACCACAACTATAGAAGATGTCCTGCGTGGTACCGGTACCAAAGACCCCGCGGCCCAAGGACCTCAACAGCTACCGGCCGGTGGTGTTGACAGCCCACCTGATGAAGACCCTGGAGAGGCTGGTCCTTGCCCATCTCCGCCCTCTGGTGAGTTCATCCCTGGACCCACTTCAGTTTGCCTACCAGTCTGGCATCGGGGTGGATGACGCCGTCATCTTCCTGCTGCGGAGATGCCTCTCTCACCTGGAAAAGGCTGGAAGCACTGTGAGAGTCATGTTCTATGACTTCTCCAGTGCCTTTAACACCATCCAGCCTTTGCTTCTGAGGGACAAGTTGGACCAGACCACCACCTGACTGCATGGATCCTGGACTACCTTAGCAACCGTACACAGTATGTGCAGAGTCAGATCGGGTGTCCTGCAGTACGGGAGCCCCACAAGGAACCGTTCTGGCTCCATTCCTCTTCTCCATATACACATCGGACTTCAACCACAACTCTGCAAACTGCCACCTGCAAAAGTTCTGACGACTCTGCAATCGTCGGCCTCATTTCCGCCGATGATGACAGGGAATACAGAGAGCTGAACCAGGACTTTTTAGGATGGTGCCAGCGAAACCGCCTCCAGATAAACTCCAGTAAGACCAAGGAGCTGGTGGTGGACTTCCGCCGGGGTAAACGCCCTCCTCCGGTACCGGTGAGCATCCAGGGACTGGACATTGAGATCGTCAAATCTTATAAGTACCTGGGTGTTCACTTGAACAACAAACTGAACTGGTCAGACCATGCTCATGCACTTTATAAAAAAGGGACAGAGCTGACTCTTTCTGCTGAGGAGACTGAGGACTTTTGGGGTGCAGGGAGCACTCCTGAAGACCTTCTTTGACTCCGTGGTGGCATCAGCCATCTTTTATGGAGTGGTCTTCTGGAGCAGCAGCATCACTGCAGCTGACAAGAGGAGACTGAACAAACTGGTGAGGAAGGCCAGCAGTGTGCTGGGACGTCCTCTGGATACCGTGGAGGTGGTGGGGGACAGGAGGATGATGACGAAGCTCTCGTCCATGATAAGCCACGCCTCCCACCCCATGCAGGTCACTCTGGCAGCGCTGCACAGCTCCTTCAGTCACCGGCTGATTCATCCCCGGTGTCTGAGGGAGAGGTACCGAAAGTCTTTTCTTCCCGCTGCGGTCAGGCTGCACAACCAGCTGAGCTCCCAGTAAACCACTGACAATCGAACACTTGATCTGAACTTGGTCACTTTGTCATTCACCTGGTGCAATATTACGTGCAATACGTTTAAGTACTTTTTATATATACTTTTCTATCCAGTCTGTATATTAATATTCTACAGTTTTACTGCTTATTTATATTACTTGATTTTATTATTCTTTTTTCACTTGTGAGCAGTGCTGCTGTAATCCTGTAATTTCCCCACTGAGGGACTAATAAAGGATTATCTTATCTTACTGATTCGCATGTCCACCATGTGATCATTAAGGCCTGGCACACCCTCTTGCCTGAGCTGCTCCCACTTTACCTGCCGCAACAGAGTGACGTCCCCTGCGTCCCACTCAAAGATGCATGTCGACAAGCTGCCCATGAAGACCGGGTAGAGTGTATGAGCGCCGGTGGTGCAGCCGACGGCCAGCCTCCGCATAAAGTGCCATATGTCCAGCCGTACTTGGAGGTCTGGCCACGCCCCAAACCTGGTCTGCATCTTGGTCTGCCTATCATTCGCACAGCAGCCGCAGTCGATGTAAAGAACCAGTGGGGGTGGAACAGATACCTGGCAGTACCGCTCCATCACACCCTGGACCATCCTGTCCAGTCCCGGCCCCTCCTGTCAGGCCTGGTCTAATAGGAGGACCCAGATGCAGGAGATAGTCGTACTGGCGCACTTTATTGTGTCCTTTGTTCCAAACAACTTTCTTAATAATCCATCAAACATAAAGCGCTCCCGAAGGAGGGGAAAAAAAACAGAACAAAACTACTCACGAACAAAACTCTTGGGCAAAATTCTTATCTATGGCTGTGGACACGGGTTTTAGTGCATCGACAAGGACAAACACTTTGGCACAGGACAGAGGGAAGACGCAGACTATAAGCACATGAGGGTAATGGGGAACAGGTGGAACCACTCAGGGATCAGGGGAGACAATCAGACCAGTGACACATGAGGAAGGGCAAGTGACCTGAAACGAGAGGAGAGTCAGGCTTCAAAATAAAACAGGAAGTTACGAGACAAAAACCCAAGACAAGACAGCCCTCACCGCGGTGTGACACCTCCTGCACAGTCAGGACGCTGTTCAGGATCTGACCGACATGGTTGCCAATGGAGGCCAGAGTGCTGTTCACCTGCCGTAGCCGGCCAGCTTCTTTGTTAACTGGGATGTGACGACAGTGATCTTTAAGATTACACTTTTTGTTGTACACCTATCTACAGCAGTAAGGGAAAGGGCTATGTATGTTTTCACTGACAACTATATTAATGTGTACAGGAGTCTACAATCTATTACAGTTATAATAATAATATTTAGGGCTGCAACAACGAATCGATAAAAATCGATTCGTGTTGGCAACGAATTTCATTATCGATTCGTTGTGTCGCGCGACTATTACGGCAGTCATAAAGTCGCGGAGAAAAAAAAAAGTCACTCGTTAACATTAAATCGGCACACTGGCGGATCTGGCTGCAGGTTGTTTTTTTAACTCAAAGTAGACTGAATCAAATCACGTAGTTGGGCTTAGCCAACAACGTCATTTCGTGGTCGTAAGAGACCCAGAATGACATAGTTTAACCCTTAGACGTCTTCGAGCGCGGGTCCGCGCTATACGATACTGACGTTTTGAAAATATTCACTCCATCAGGATAATTCTGCACAGAAATATGGTTCAACGTCTCCAAGATTTAGTTAAACTTCCGCTTCATCTGCCTTGTGTCCGTGAGATCATATGAGATTCACACAGCAAGCTAGAGCATTTTACACACCCCGACGTGTCATATGATGCATACACAGCTTCACTGGGAGAGACAGAAAAAGAGCAGGCAGGCTGACCAAAGCTATACTGGAGAAGGCGCAGCTTCAACTATAAATAGAGCCTGAAAGAGTCGATCCCTGAGATGTACAGGACAACGACAAGCAAAGGGATCCATTGGAAGATGTGTAAGTGCATTTACTGAACTTTGCAATAGCATATTTATGTTAGTAATGAGACCTGTAGCCAGATGAAGCTGGGTGGGTGTTCAAATATTGTCATGATCCCCGTTAACTTTCTTTCAGTGAACTTAGTACGCTTAGTAGTGTTATATCTCTGTTAATCGTTACTGCTGTAGTGTTTACGTTATCTGCTGCTCACACAGAGCTAGCGAGCAAGCTAACGATCGCTAACAAGGTCATATATGGCTACAGGGTGGATAAAAGACTGAACGGTGGGTGTTCAAATATTGTCACGATCCCCGTTAACTTTCATTCAGCGAACATAGTACGCCTAGTGTCCGTCTCTGCCAAATCATCACTGCAGGCCACAACGCCAGCCACAGCTCATCATCTCACCATATAATAATAAATTTGATTTTAGACATTTATTTACATGTTTCTACCATTTTTGTATTCACATATGTCACTGCTTTTGTGAACCGAAGACCTTTGGTAAACTAATTTCAAGCACCAAAACAGTTCGACCTCCTGAGTAAAGCTATGTTTTCACAAGAGATATGAAGATTTTCCCAAATCTAGATTACATTTTTCAGCTTTAGAGTAATATTTCTCTTTACACTTTTGCCTTATGACAATGGTGCCTCATTATATAGAGCTGAGATTGTTCTGTAGTTTTAGATGTAAAACACATGGGTATCTATCATAGGCAAGTGACTTTAAAAAGTGAATTTAAGAAATTATGTAAAATCAAGAAAATGACCTCCGATCTCAGAGGGTTAAAGGAGTTCAATGATTAAAAGCTTGACAATTAGATACATTTTTGCAAGGATTTTTTAAAATTTTATAGCTCTGGTATTTCAAATCTGATACTGCATGTTAATGTTTTTTTCTTTCTATTTTGCTGGCCTTGATGCTAAACTTATCTTTTCTTTTCTTTCAGATATTTAAGAAGACAAAAAATGCCTATGCAGTGGATGTGTAAGTACTGCACATTTTGTGCTGAAAAGAGAGGCCACTTACTTAAGCATTACCGCTTAAAACATGGGTGCCACACCCGAATATCACAGTGCCTTCATAAGGAGTGCCTGTGCACATTTAAATCTTTCAATGCACTCAAAGTCCACTTATCAACATGGCACACTCAAAAGGACCTAGGGAACGTGGGTGAAACTGCTTTCCATTGTCAGCTGTGTGACTTTGTGGAGCCTAGCACTGAAGCAGACTTTTTTTTTTTAGCAAAGATTGTGGTAATCAATACAGACATAATATTTGTCTGCAGGCTCATGCCATCATGGTATAATGAGCATCTTAGAGCATACAAGCTCTGTAGTAGCCATATGTCCACCTTCTCTGTCACCCAGTTGCCTGAACTGAATGATGTTTTCCCTCTGTCACTTTACAGAGTTGGAGACAAGCAGCTTGTCACACTTAAACGTCACATTTTATGTTGAGTGACCAAATGGATCAAAGGTTGTTGCTGAGAGTCATTATCGCTGAAGATGATATAAAGAAGTTGACTTTAATTGAGAGACCACAGTCTATTGAAGAATTAAAAGTGCAACTGGTGGATGAACTGTCTCTGCAGTATGACTTCAAACTGCAGTATGAAGATCAAGACTTCCATAATGCCTTCTGCAATTTGACAGAAATAACTGATCTACCTGAAAGAGCTACGCTCAAAATCATCCCTCTTGTGACTCTCCAATTAACCGCATTGTCATCACCCACCACAACATCAGACAGTGAGTGTAGCACAGCAGACACTGAGATCCTGTCAACAGGAAGAGCATCACCATCGATTAGACAACAGTGGCCAGAGTTCTTTGACATACCCAATTTTTCAATTGATGTTGAGTATAGACTTAGACAGGCAGATCTTGCTTTCATGAAAGATGAAACATACGACTCTACCACGAGATATGAAGCATGACATATTAGAAAAGCTTGCTGAGACGATGTACAGTTTCAAGGCTTTCAAACTCAGTGAGCTGATGCAGCACATGAGCTGGATGGTAAGTAGGTTCACTTTGCTTTTGATCTGTATAATAGTTTATCAATCAAGTTCTAAATGAGATGATCCAGTCCAACCTGTTCTATTTTCTGTCTGACCTGTGCTTGTGCCAAATAACTCTGTTAACTGGTCTTTTCTCTCTCTCTGTATCATTAGACACCAGAAGTGACAGTACTTTGCTCTGTTGTCCTCAAAGGCATTCCGATTTTACTTGGTGACGACTCCAGTGATTTCTTCGAGACATGCTCTGTAAGTACTTGCACATAGGTAAAAGTTTGGTGTGCATTAATATAAAACTATACCTGTGCTGACAGAAGATGTAATTCTATCTACAATATACAACATACATTTTGTACTCCACAGCCAATATGAGAGGTATTTAAATAGCCTGCAAATAAAAATGTACATTAATTCATTTTAAATCTAAGGAGCAGAAGTCTAGGTTGAAAGGTCGGTGTCACTGTTCAAGAATATATGGACCTTGTGGACCATAGCTTCAGTTTAACCATACCAATTTGTTTTGTTTGACAATCAATGTGAACACATATTTCAAACCATATTATCTAGCAAATGCTTTCAACACTAAAAATTAATAAATTAATGTTTTAGAAAAGCATATATTGCCAATACTGAAGTGTGTGTGTGTGTGTGTGTGTGTGTGTGTGTGTGTGTGTGTGTGTGTGTGTGTGTGTGTGTGTGTGTGTGTAGGATAGAGCAAGAGACGAGGCCCTAGAATGCATCACTGTTGGTGTGCTGACAGTTGTCAGTGAAGATGGTCCTCACGAGGGTCCAAGTTCAGTGGACCTCCAGCCCATCTCCACTGCCATCATTCTGGAGGGAGGTATCGTCATGGATCGTATTAAAAACTTGCCTCAGGCAGTTTGTCTGTTGTTTGGGCTTACATATGCTTTGCATTTGGATTACCCAAAATGCATGGCAAATACACTCAACTTCATTCAGACTGTGATGCTTGGACTGGGAAAGAAAAACCTCCCACCAAAACTGTTAACTTTGAAGAACAGTCTCCTGGATTAGACTAGTAAAGAGCCATCAGCTGTCAGCAATTTGCAAGTTATAATAATGTTCTCATGTGCTCAGATAAAGTTTGATGCTTTCATGCAACCGAGCTGGCTTGTTTACGATCTCAATAAAAAATCCATTCAAGTCTGTACCATGTTATGCTGGTATGCTAATGGTGGAAATAGTGCCACGTTGTGTTACAAAGAGTTGTTGTAGCAAGGTGGACCTGTTTATATTTGTGTTTTGGGAGAACTTTTATGTAGTACAAATACAAACCCCAAGGAGTGATTTTTTTTTTCTTTAACCTTGTTTAAACCTTGGACTGATGCTCGCTTTGAGACACAAAAGCATTTGAGGTACTTTCAGTTTTGATCAGAAATGCAATAATTGTCATGCACTGAAGTCCTGTAGTTATCAGGTGTTTACCTGTTTAATATTGTAAGACTGTTACATGCATAGAATTAGTTCACAAAAATGTGGGTTTATTTTTGACTCGTCCTTGTCATGGTACACAGTCCAATCAAACCACACGTTTGTTGTTTAGCTGCTGTTTTGTATTTGAATGTACAAGAAAGTGATACTTAGGAACAGAACATTTGAGGCTGAATAATAGATTTAATGCACAGTGTTATTACAATAGCCTAACATAGATCACACTATGAGCAATTTTACAATTAGCTTTAAAATAAATTTAATATAACAAGAGGAATACAGTAATTGTATTGATTATTGTAAGGTTATTACATGAGTAATACAACTTTTATATTGGGAAAATTGGAATTAAAAGTAATAACAATATCAAATTTGTATTGTTAAGCCTAGATCTGTCAATGACGCAATTATTTATTTATTTGAATAAATGTTGTAATGCAGCTGAATCAACCCAATGAGTGTTCTTTTAAAGTATATCTGTGTGGTGTTTTTGCCTTTATTAGAGAGAGAGAGAGAGAGAGAGAGAGAGAGAGAGAGAGAGAGAGAGAGAGAGAGAGAGAGAGAGAGAGAGAGAGAGAGAGAGAGAGAGAGAGAGAGAGAGAGAGAGAGAGAGAGAGAGAGAGAGAGAGAGAGAGAGAGAGAGCCCATTCAAGGAAATTAGTTTGTTTAATTTAATTGAACTCGAAAAATTAGTGAGTAGTAAATTGTAGGTATTTAGTAATTCTAAGTGGGGTTAAATTTGTATCAAGCAGTTCACACAAATTGAAAAAAATAACTTTATTTATTTAGTATTACTACTTAATTTAGTACTGCACACTTAAAATAATCAAGCTTTTCTAACTCACTAATCCTAAGGTTACTTTGCTTAATGTTTTTGAGGCAACGAGTTTGCATACTTTTTTTAAGTAAGGTCAACTAATTAGATTTTACAGTGTATAAGCTCCTTAAGATATGATGGTGCATCACCAATTAAGGCTTTGTAGGTAAGGAGAAGGATTTTAAATATGATTCTCGATCTTTCAGGAAGCCAGTGGAGTGTAACACCTGGTTGATTGTGTGTGTGTGTGTGTTTGTGTGTCTCCTGATTGTCATTCCCTTCACCTGCCCTCAGCCACTCATGGGTGTCCCCTGATTATCATTCCCTTCACCTGTGTTTCCCCTCCCCTATATATACTCCCCCACCTTCCCTTGTCCCCTGTCGGTTTGTCTTTGTTTCTGTGTGTTCATGTGCTCCACGTCCTGTGCCACCTTTTCCTAGTTTTGTTTAGAGTTTTTTGGAAGTAACTTTAAAATAAAGAACGTTTTGGATTTTTTTCCCCCCTCAAACCTGCTTCCGGTCTCTAGTGATGGGCAAATGAAGCCCCGTGAATCACTGAGGCTTTCCAGCCCATTGCTTCACCAAAAGGTTCACTCATCGAGGCCTCAATGAAACAGTTAATACTGCCATCTGCTGGACAAATTAAATTACAGTCAATGCCATTGTACCACAACTTGAGCTGAAATGTATGGTTTACTTATGTGTGCAGAAACAATAAACAATGGATATTTCTATAGTATGATCATGTGTAAGTATGTGGACAACAACACAGACATGGAGCTCTGTTCTTAATTAAAATACCAATGACAACATTTCAAGAGTTTGTATTTTTATTCAAAAACACTAGTTTTTCCAATGTTTTTGGATTCAGGCGGTTCCTTTTTTTAGACAACACTTCTCCAGCCTTCGAAAAAACCCTCTCACATGGCACTGAAGACGCTGGCGAACATAACCAGGTTACTGCCAGTTTGTGAAGGTGTGGATACATGGCTTTATGTCCATGCCAATATACGAGTGGATCCTCATCTCTTGAAATATTCATCTCTGCCAAGTAACGATCCACTTCAATCACGGCATCTGCCACCACACTTGAGCTGCTCCCGCTGCTGTTTATGGCGTCATCCAACAGCCGCCAAAGTTCACCTAATAACAAAAAAGGGGGGTGGGGTGTCATGCACAATACCACTGTCATAATCAAGGATACAGATGGGGTTACTTACTATTGCCACCAGATTGAGCCACGTGAGTGTTTTGCAGCTGGTCTGGGGTGGCAGATGAGGCTTCATGCCTTATTACATTTGCACACTCATTTTTCAGCCGGTTCACTGCTTATTGTCTCCTGGTTGCATTTTCGAATCCTAATTTTTTAAATCTTGGATCCAATAAAGTTGGCATTGTCAGGCCACCTGCTGACTCCAAAGAACTCATGTGGTCCCTCAGACGTCGAACAAGGATGTCCCCCAGCTGCCTCGCAATGGTGGATGCATTCATTGTGTGCATCTTGTTTGTTATTGCATGATGCAACATCTTCATGAGAGGTATCACTTTTGAGGAGGATACCCTCTTCTCAGCAGAAACCTCAACTGTTGCTTGGTGGAATGGGGCGAGTACACTCAAAGTGTTGTTCACAGAGTCATACTCAGCTGCTGTAAGGGGGGTAATGTCTGTTTTCAGTGAGGCCAGGGCTGCCCCCACTGGCTCTCTTAGCTCATACAGCCGCTGCAACATAAGGAATGTGCTGTTCCAACGCGTGTCTACCTCTATTATCATTTTGTAGGGCTGCCTTCCCATCTGCTCCTGCACTTGGACCAGTCGCTCTTTCGCAGTAGTGCTTGTGCGGAAGAGGGTCACCAACCTCCTACATTTCTGCCTTAATTCATTTAGTCCTTCCACATCATCGAAGGACTTGCGAACAATAAGGTTTATTGTGTGAGCAATGCATATTGCATGCCTCACATTTAGCTGTCTCACACAAGCGTTCATGTTTGATGCGCCATCAGTGACAAGACACTTCACCTTATCTCTGATGCCCCACTCCTCCATGAGCTGTACATGCCCCGCTGCAAGGTTTTCTGCTGTATGGGCCTTTGGAAAATGTTGCACCCCAAGCAGAGTAGTGCAGAGCTGGTCTTCATCGTCAATGAAATCGCACGTCACTGCCAGGTAGGCGTCCATATTGATGGACGTCCACATGTCAGACGTGAGACTGACAGCCACAGCCTTCTGGACCTGCTCTCTGGCCTTCTCCTTGGCCTCCTGATATTTTATATCCACCATTGCTTTCAGAGCCTGAGGGTGAAAAGAAGAGCTGTTATGATGACCAACATAAAAATGACCACATTGGCTCTGTTCACACACCTTTCTACTGGGGAGAATATAGTTGGGATCCATTAGGTGCATGAGCTCCCTGAAGCCCACATCCTCCACAACGGAGAACGGCTGGGAGTCCTTGATGATCATGTTGACCACAGCCTCATCCACCATTGCTTTTCTGGAACCTGTAACAGTTATCAATTAACAGTGATGCTGGTGTGTTGTAGGAGCTGAACACGAGATTTTGACAACATGCAAAAAAATATCTGATGGTACTTTGGCTTGTATCCGGCCTGTTGGCAGGCTGGGCATGCTCATGCAGTGCTCTGTAATGGCGAAGCATGGAGGAAGTGTTGTTGCTGTATGTTAGCTGTTTATCACACAGCAAGCACCTCACCTTTAAGGAAGTCATACATATTAGGACTGATAGTTCAGTGTATAGCGAGTATACAATATTCACTATTTTATGTATATCATTACACATACAAACCTTATTATGATCAGTCAACTCAAAATACTCCCATACAGGTGAGGACTTCCTCTTTCTTGCTGGCTCCATCTTTGTGAAAAGGAATTTGTGGCAAAACAAACAAAAATGGAACTGGCAGGAATGTTAATGCTCCTACAGTGCTTTGTAGTAAAATCACGCTTAACATATACATGCACCATCACATGAATAAATCATTCCCCAACACCAGTGTTTATTTTTTCAACTCATTTTATTAATGATACACAAAACAGTTGTACATATTTCACTTAAACATGTTATCTTTAAGAATGAGTAACACAACACTGCTGTCAAACTGTGGCTTCCCAGTGACGTCTTTACATACATGAGTCAAAGTAGAGTGTATGTGACTGAAGAAAGTGACAGAAGGTGCACATATATACTCAGGAGTGACATTTACAAACATAATAACTGACATACACACAAACAAACACAAACCAGTGTAAAAGGAAAGAAAAATATATATCTCACATCAAAGCCCTACAGTGGGGGAAATGATCTACACTACTCCTTCTACTTCTCCTACTCTCCTGCTACTCTTATTCTGACAAACTCTCTCTAACTCTCTCTAACTCTCACTAACTCTCTCTAACTCTCGCTAACTCTCTCCAACTGTCTCCAACTCTCTCTAACTCTCTCTAACTCTCTCCAACTCTTCTCACCATAAACGCTTACAACACCCACAGCGTGCCTCGAGGTTTGAAGCGTTTTATTGGGAAGTGATACGGTGAACGAACCAATGACGTGATCTGTCCAAACCGAGGCCTCGTTTGTCATCGGTTACGTCATTTTCCGGAAGCGATACAGGCCTCGAAGCGCGGCTTCATTTGACACACCCACTTTTACTCGAGACAAGCCTCAATGCCTCAGTTCATTTGTCCCATCACTACCGGTCTCTTCCTTTGCACCTGAGTCTCCGCACCACACCACCATGGCGTGACAGGACAAACCGACTATGACTGACTCAGCAGAGGAGAGCCCCATGCATTCAGCTCTCCGGAAGCAAGGAGAACGGTTGTACAACCATGAACAGTTGCTCTCTGGTTTGGAGGGCGGGCTCCGGGAACTTCACACTCGCCAAGGTTCATTTCAAGACGACATGACAGGCCAGCTGCAGGCTCTAGGCCAGCAGGTGCTCTCCAGCCTCGGTTCTCCACCTCCAGCGGTACTAGCCCCGTCTGGTCCCGCTGGCCCCAGGGCCCTCACCCAACTCGCACCCGGAGCCCAGAGCCATTGACAAGTAACTTACTGTGAAAAAAAGTCAGTTATTGTTACCATGTATAGTATTTTTAAATATAGTAGCAGTGTTTTAAATGTGAAATCAAACAAAGTAATTAAAGTAGTTACTGTATTTTTCAATAAACATAATGCATACTATATACTGCAGTCATAAAACGATGGCTATTAATATCCAAAAACATGAATATTGCAATATTTGTAATAGTAAGAGATAACAATAACACATTGCACAGTGCACAATAAGGGACTCTTTGGTTAAATAACGGGGGAAAAAGCTCATGCTGATGCTCTGTTGTTGAATGGGGACCAGGGGGAAATTATATAGTTGCCAATATCGATGTCTGTTCTGTAAACTATATGTTCAAAATCCTGGGAGGTGGTGGGAAATAAGGTCCGGAACCCAAAAGAGTTATAGTAAAAGTATATTTAATAAAATGACAGACGGCTTATGCTCTCAATCGGGCTCTTTAGATCCACGGCGGACTTCAGGTCTGACGGGCTCGCTGGGCGGATGGAAAGCGGACGAGCGTTTGCATTATAGTTAGTTTTCTACTCATTCACGGGATTTAGGGCCCTTCCTATTGGTTAATGCTTATCTACCTCTGGATATAACCATGTTATTGGACCTGACGTTTCAGGGTCGGAACTACTCTTCGTCTTCTTCTTTTTCTTCCCCAAAAAGGATAGTGTCTATTGTCTCAAAAGTCAATGTTCGGCTCCGCCCCCTCAGGCGAACAAGAGAACTACAACTCCTTAAAGCGGCAGTCAATATATCATGCAGCATGCAGTATTTGTCTAACATTCATTCACACATCAATCATTCTACAGTAATAAAAGTTACCTTCATATGCATACAATTACAAATCCCTCATAATAACATCCCTCATTAATTATCATATTTCATGCATTGTAATGTACACATAAACAACTTATTTTACATAGATGTGCAAGTCCAAATGTGACTAACTAAGCTTAAAAAAACACTACAGTTCCAACCACACCTACCGGCATAAACACAGGAAGTCAGTGGTAAATCTTGTTTGATTGGCTGCCTCGGTCAATTGTTAATTGACATGCTTTTTTTGTTTTACTTTGCCCCTGATGCTGAAAAGTTGCAAATATTTAAACTTAAATCGTTTTTATTTAGTATTTGCTGGTGTTAGTTTAGTTAGTTTGTTAAAAATGATTATTTGTTATATATTTAGTTTCAAGATTCCCTAAAAGCACCATTTTTCTTTTGTTATGAACCCCCACCCTCCCAACCCAAATTTTCAGCCACCCTCTGAAATGGCAGCTCAGGTAAGTTTATAATAAGGTACCCGAGCTGCCATTTCACTGACTGGCATCTTGGCAGTAGGATTTAGTGTGCAACCGGCCCTTGATCATTATGGCTTTCATGTTTGTATGTCTTACACAAAACAGGACATGATAATGTGTATTAGAGGTTTTTCTCTAAAAGCGATGTTGTAAAACTTTAAAAGTACACTCTCCCTGCTCTCTGAAACATTTATTAAGGATTAATCAAACATTTATTAATGAGACATTTAATGAGCGATTAAGACATTCTAATATTGGTATAGACACTTACTAAGAGGGAATTCTTGGTCTGGGTCAAATTTGAACCGAACCATACTATAAAAGCATTAAATATGAACAGTGTGAAAGGGTTAATAGCCGCATATTGGTACCATTTTGTGACTAATAGGGCAGAAAACCGCAACATCTACTGTGCCTGCACAGAGTTAAAAAATATTACTAAACCCTACGGCTATGCAGTTTATAATTGATAGTTTTTTGTTTTTTTTCATGTTGTGCTTTAAATGTTTTTTTTTTAAAGTCCATATACTAACAAAGCATTGTTGAGATCTTGAAGAAACAGCACATAGACATATATGAAGATAAACTATGAAACATGAAAAGATTAACCACTTGCCCCGAGTTGATCAAGAGTAATGAGTCGCTGTGTCCAGACTCTACTGAAGAGGGCACCCAACATGGTATAGAGCAGACCTGGGCATCTCCCAGTCTGGCCAATGAGGTCAATCAAAAATGAATCAGGTGTTTACTGTGAATTGGGAAGATCCTCTCTGCCGCCCAAAAACAGAAACAAAGGCTAAATCTAAAAAGTTAGATTGATGCAGTGCTTTAGCATGATGCCAATTGTAGTGTTTTTTTTAAGCTTAATTGGTCAAATTTAAACTTGCAGTGTATCTGTACATTACAATGCATGAGATATGATAATTAATAAGGGATATTATGAAGAATGTGTAATTGTATGCATATGAAGGTCACTGTTTTTATGATGATTAATGTGTGAATGGATTTTAAAACAACGTTTGCATAGTGCATGTGGATGCCAGTGGACTATTTTATTGGAAGGAAGTGTAGTTCCCCTATTCGACTGAAGGCGAGGGAGCTGGACATTGCCACACCGGAAGTTGCGCGGGATCTACCTTTTTCCTGGGAAGAAGAATAACGCGCTCCTGAAAACAGTTTGGGCCAACGGACACACAGGAACTATGGAGAGGTGTTTAGGGACGGGTAGAACTCAACCAATGAAAGGGCCTTAAGCTCTGTGAATGTCTGCTATAAACTAACACGCGCAAGACTGGAAGGGACTTCTCTTGGACTTTGAAGGCGGGAGGTAACTGGGGGACAGACTGTGAATCTGGGAGAAAAGAGGGCCTCAATCGAGAATGCATGAGCTGTTTTTTGTGATCAACCTTTTATAAAATATTTTTAAATTATAACTCATTGCATTCTGGACTTCCACTTCCCATGACCACCCGGGATTTTAAGAATACTTTTCACTATACAGAGAAACATTTACTGCCTTCTGGTGTTAAACTGAGCTTCACTGACCTAGAAAAAAAACAGCACTCTGGAATATAGTTTTGTGAGTCACCTTTACTTAATCAAGCTTAATAAGTTGTAGGAGCCATTAGTTATGTCTGTATTTTATTTTGGTAGTGTGTATTTTAGTTCATATATGGGGCACAGGTGCAACAGCCAGGTGGTTAATAATGCATGGGTGACGGGCAGATCACACGGTTTTTACTGCAAGTAACACTTCAGGAGACCAAGAATGTACAAGTTGTATAATCATGCAATACAATTAAATGGGAACAACGATACAAACGGCCTGGACTCTCACCTGAAAAAAGCGAGTAAGAAACAGGAACTTCTCCTGCGCCCAGCCGAGTGACTAGACGGAGATCAGTCACTACATAAGTAACAGGTTGAATGTTAAAAAAGGACACATTTTTGCACAAAGGCATCATCAACACGTGTTACATTTTGGTAATCTTGCGGCCTACAGATGCCTCCACTCAAGCAATCAAGATAATCATCACATTTCACGTGGTTCATGTTTTATAAACAAGGGTAACAGCACATCTAATTAATTATATCAATTCAGAAAATGTTTTTTTTTCCAGATTCAATGACTTTTGAAATACCCCCCCCAAAAAAATAACACAATTAAAAAGCATTGCTGAAATACTCATTGCACAATAGCTAAGATATCTGCCTTTGCCATACAGTTTGATTTTTTTGATGACACCTTTTTCTGGGTGTCATAAAGACCAGAAAAATTGTTCCCATCCTTTGGTGACCAAATCAGATAATGTGGGCAGTAAATGAAGCTTTTACCATGAAAACGTGTTTGCATCCACTCACTGGACCGCTCACGGCGTCCTTCCACAAGAAGCTCCTTCTCAGGAGCTGTTTTGTGTCTTAACACCACGTTCACACAACGCCACAGTTTGCATTTATAAGCAGTCACGTGGACAGCCGTCCCAACAGTCACATTAATAGACAGCTGATTAACGTGCCATGCCTCTGGTATAAGTTAGCCTTAAACCTCCATATCTAACACATGTCTGCTTGCACTCAGCTTCAAAGCACTTCAATAAAAATGTGGTTATTAGATGAAGTTTGTAGCACGTAGATAACCCCTATGTGGCTTAACCGACCTGCCACAGTAATTAACCTAACCTATAGCTAAGCATTAAGGGTGGGGGGAAAAAAATTGATACAGCATGGTATCGCGATATTATACGTGCCGATATTGTATCGATTTACGGAAGCCAAGTATTAATCTTTTAGTACAACAATTACAAACTTTTGGTCCTCGAATAATAAAATCAATTGCTTTTTCAGCCCAAATAGATGGTGGTTGGTGTTTTTTGGTGAGGTCAGCAAAGGTCCCGAATCAGCGTGATGGTAGGAAGTGGGTCAAAACAAACTTGGAGACATCCGAGAAAGAAATTATAAGTGCGCCATCCGCGTTTAAATCAAACATCTGGACTTCCTGTCACTCGTAGCGCCACTGCTCGCACAGCTGTTGCACGACAGACAGGACAACATGCACAACACAGCGCTGGTCAAAGACGTAAAAAAAAAAAAGCATGAATAAAGCGGCCGTCATTCAGACTCACTTCCTCGCGTGGTATCCACCGAGCTGTGTGCGGCTACGGATAATATTGTTAACCCAGCGTTTGATGTTCCAACGTTTTTGGGAAGTATGAAGCAGAAAGAGTGATTATTTCCATGGTGAATGGCAGAAATAAAAACTGCTTGCACAGAGATAAGCCCCGCCCCCTCTCCGGTGCGTCCAGCTCGACGCGACTATGTAGAGCAGGGGTGTCAAACTCATTTTAGTTAAGGGGCCACATACTGCCCATTTTGATCTCAAGTGAGTCAGACCAGTAAAATCACAGCATAATAACAACAACATTTCTCTATGTTTAAAACATTGATGAAGATTTTTGGATGATAAACCCTATTTTAAAAAGGTCTTTCTACAATAAACTAAAAACATAAAGACCAAAGATGCTGACATCAGCCCACTGTTTATCTGCCTGAGCTCTCCTCTGCAGATTCCCTCGCTTTGTGACGCGTTTGTGACGCCACTTTCATGACGTGATCCATTTTTTACGACTTGCAACACAATGCCTTGCGGTGAAAAATACAGTGAAATGTCCAAAAATGTTATCCTCCATTTGCAGCTTGTACTTTCTAGCCTGAATTTTATCACGCCTGTTTTTCTCCCAATCATTGATGATGCACCGTCTGTAGCCCCACTGACAGCACCGGTCCAGTCCACTCCGACCCAGTCCGACCCGGTCCAGCGCTTCTACGAGAGCGCTAACAATGTAATTGGCTGTAGTGGTGTCTGTCATGGGTATCAACTCAAGGAACTCTTCGGTGACCGCCAAAGTCTCATCAACACCACGAATGAATACGGCCAGTTGAGCAACATCTTAATTAAGTACTGTCAATGCTCTCATCAATTGCAACTGAAAATGCTACAAATTACTTTACGCTTCTTTTGGCTATCCAAATCTGCTGAAAGATTGGAAATCCTATCCGTCACAGTATTCGTCATTATGCTGTCTTCACACCAAACACAACGTGATTTTTCACGCCGCGTTTACCGCTTCAGTTTACTTGTGAGAGTGGAATAAAAGGTGTTCGCACCAAACACGAAATCGCAACTCTTTTGGTGTGAACACGGCATAAGGCAGTCATTTGTCTTCTTCAGGTAATTTATTATTTCTGCTGCTGCAACACAAATGTACAAATCGGTTAGTTTATTCTTAGTACTAATTCACTTTTACATGTCCCCTACTGACCAAGACTTTCATATCTTATAAGTAGAGCTGAACCAAAGAGATTAAAACTTTCATAATGTTGACCGTGGTGTAGTTTCTTTAACATTTGTTAGCTTTTACATTCTGTTGATTGTGTTCACGCTTAAAAGTAGTTTTGACTTGTGAAAACATTTAAATATAATAAAGTCTTGTTTTCAGTCATAATCTAATGGAGAAAATCACATTGTGGTTACTAAACCAAGAAGGAAGACAAACACTAAATATGAACCAGGCCTGCAAACTCATGAGGGGTGAAATAGGTGACACCAGCGGGGGGGCAGTGACGGGCGAGTCAGTGCCGAACAGAGTCACTCATCGAGAAGCTGACAAACTATGATCATTATGGGTTTTATTGTCAATACCCAAGTGTGTGGGGTCACCCAGACACATTTTCAGTTTCTTCGCAATTTCTGGCACGGAATAGCCTTCATTTCTAAGAACAAGAACAGACTGACGAGTTTCACATGAAAGTTCTCTTTTTCTGGCCATTTTGAGAGTATAATGGAACCCACACATGTGATGCTCCAGATACTCAACTAGCTCAAAGGAAGGACAGTTTTATAGCTTCTCTCACCAGCATAACTGTTTTCAGCTCTGCTAACATAATTGCACAAGGGTTTTCTAATCATCCATTAGACTTCTATGCGATGAGCAAACACAATGTACCATTAGAACAATGGAGTGATAGTTGCTGGAAATGGGCCTCTATACTCCTATGTAGATATGTCATTAAAAACCAGACCTTTCCACCTAGAATAGTCATTTACCACATTAACAATGTATAGTGTATTTCTGATTAATGTAATGTTATCTTCATTGAGAAAACAGTGCTTTTCTTTGAAAAAGGACATTTCTAAGTGACCCAAAACGTTTGAGCAGTAGTGTGTGTGTGTGTGTGTATATATATATATAAATAATACTTACAATATTCAATACTGCTGTACTATACTGAATATTGTTTTGCTACTATTACATTTCACTTCATAATATTACACTTATGCCATAATAAGTATTATTTTACCATATTATGTCATGCTGTTATACCACTATACCAGGTGTGCATGTTTTTATTAGCCTTTATTTTACCAGGTCGGTCCTGTTGAGATACAATGACCTCTTTTCCAAGGGAAGCCTGGCCAAGATAGCAGCATAAACAAAGTTTCAACATACAGAAATCACATAAAACGGATAAAAGACATTTAAAAGATAAAGCAACAGGACTAAAACTCCGGATTTATACCAAAACAAGAAGAAGTGCGGTATGAAGCCGCTCCAATTTCCCTCACACAAGTCTTAAAAGTTTCGAGGTTGATAAGCTCCTTCAACTTTAAAGTTTTTAAGTTTAAACCTGAACATACACACCTCTCTGTGACAGTGATTATAACCACATAACTATATAGATTATAATTAACTGCAGGATACACTTTTTTCTACACGTAGATCTTAAACCCTTAAATATAAACAAAAGCAGGATTTGACACGGAACTGATGGAGCAGCACATCTTTCGCCATGCTCCGCAGTGTTGATTGTACTGCCCTCACCACTCCAGTGATTTGTGTCTTCGACAGGCGGCAGTTTGGGGCCGGGGTCTGCGAGAAATATTCGCAAAACTGGGCTATATTTCTCAGGTAGAAATTTGCCGTGGTTGGCTTCTTGTCCTTGGTGCGGAGGTGGTCGGCGTAGCTGCAGAAAGAAACACAATTTATTTTCAGTCTTGTGTCATAAGCGTTGCATTTGCATGGGAAAACAAGGCTTACCTCCTTATCCCTTCAGGGTTGTCCAAGAACCGACGTGCCAATATCCGGTTGGCCGGCAGCAAGGAAATACAGAGACGACTTTATGCGACTGCATTTTGACAGTACGTTGTCCCGTCTCTTGATACTTGGCCTGGAACCTTCCTGGTGGAGCTTGTACTCCTCCAAGTATGCCACTGTGATGTGAAATTCAAAATGATTTGTTCATAATTTAACATTGAAATATAATCCTAAACCAAACACACACACAAACACAGAATGTACTTTTTTTCCTTACCAATAGACTTGGGGAGTTTCAGGTCCCACATCCCGGTGCCTCTCCCTCGAAATGCCTTGTATGGCGTTCCGCTTGGCCCTGCAACCTCCCGCACCTGCTCCTCCGGCACCTGCTCCTCCTCCAGCTCTACCTCCACTTGAGGTGAACCTGGATTAAGCTGAGAAAAACAGAAATACAGATGGTATTATTACTATTATTATTTTTGACAACCAGTATGATGTTTATCATCTTCCAGCCAGTCGCACTCACAGTTCTTGATTTTTTTGGCAGCCTTTGCCAGCTTTTGATTTTGATGCAGGGCTTTTATTAGCGCTGCTTGGACCCTCTGGAATTGCTGCTGTAGCTTTGAATGGGCCTCTCGCAGGCTAACGCAGGCTGGTTCACCATACGACAGTTCATGTATTGCTTCCTCCTCCCTAGAATTGAACTGGTCGTCCTCCTGGTCCTCCACATCCAGCAAAGTCGCCATGGCGACCTCAGGCTCTGTCTCCCTTAAACGGCGCAGCTGGGAAACTGCCTCGTTAAATCTGGATTTCTTCAAGGCAAGGGCCATCCCTTCCTCATCAAGTTCTGGATGGCCCTTACTAAGATGGATGTCAAGCCTAGTGCTGTCATACGAGCAGCCAAGGACCGGACATTTTCCGACGCGGAAAAAGATTCTCGAACACGCCAAATTGAGGAAGATTCTCCTCTCATTGGCATTGGACACAACATGTCCGTGCTTTAAGTGAGCTAACATGGCGACGTATGCCTTTTGGCATAGTGGGCAAATATTCTTCTCTTTGGATCTTGTCATGTCTGTAAGAAAAAAATAAAGGAAAAAGTGACATCCTTACTCAAGCTACTAGAAAAAAAATATTTAAAAATAAACTTCATGACAAAAAAAAACATTTCAAAATTAAATTCGTAAAAAAAAAATATTTCTAAATAAAATTCGGAGGAAACTCATATTGGCCACTTGTTTTTTAATTAAAATACAATTTGGATAAAATCTCCATTGTCCTCTCCTTATATGTAGTCAGGTGTCGGTAGGTAGAACTGCCAGTGCCGCTGACTCGCGCTCTCCTGCTACTGGCTGACGCCACACGCTGCCACGGACTCGCCGCTGCCAGTAATTGCACTCGCTGTCTCTCCCAACAACGTTATCTAACGTGATAGCAAGCCAAGACTCGATACATCAAAGATGTTCTATTGCGAAGATCACGACCTCAGCTTTTTTCTGTCTCACTCCAATCTCAGAAACGCTGGGCGGCCAGTTCACCACCCCCCGAAAACAAAAACTCTTCGGATCTACACAATTCACGTGGATGACATTTTGATTTCAAAATGGCGAATTTCGCCGAAAGGTGACAAGTTTGCAGGTCTAATGAACTGAAACAACTTCTTATAGTTGCAGCAATGAGACGTTTGCTACCTTCAATAATAATATAACAATAAAAACTATTCAGAAATTGAACAGTCTGCCTAATGAGTCTTTTGGTTTCCCTTATTTTATTTTGATGCTTTTATATTTTTCCTTCAGCAATATTGTGAATGGAAGACCTTTACTTGAAGCCATTATTTTACACTTATTTTTAATGAGAGATGAAGACAACTAACCCAAACCCTTCTTTATATGTATGTATATCTCTGTAGCCAAACAATACTTTAAATAAATACTTGTAAATGTTCAGAACTCGTTGGTTGACTTTTACCCAATCAGATCCTCTCTAGATCCTGATCCAGGATCGTTACTGGTCTTTAGAAGAGTGGTTGTCCCACTAAAGACCTTCATAATTAAATCTCTAAACTATTCCTCACTTCTTATTAGACGTGAACACCATAACTACGTGAAGGCGTAACAACGTGAACCCGTATAACCATTTCTCTCTCAGGTCAACACAGAGACTTTAAAGCCTTTATGAACTGCATGATTAACTTCTGTGCTGCTCGACGTTCTGGTCTTCCTGCAAAATAAATATATTTCAATTAGAAATATTGACCTGAACCAGAAAGCGAGCTGACATTGCATCAATCATAAAGTCTCTGCACTGGCTACCTGTTTGAATTGGTTTTAATGCTCTTATATTGATTCATACTGCTCATTAATTCCAGCTGCCTTCTCAGTTCTCTGAGTTGAGTTGATTCAGATCAGCTGT
>NC_136594.1:29613410-29643410 GCF_910589615.1 Taurulus bubalis
GCAGCCTATAGGAACGGTCGCCAGTATTATACAGCAACTTGGTAAATATACTAACATACATCCACACTGTAACTTTCTAACGCACTGGGAAAAAACAGTTTTTCTGAAAGTGGAGGCTTTAATGTGCACTTTCAACGTCTGCAGTTGTGGTCCAGTCTCTGAAAGACACGCCCGCTCTGACTGATGACAGCATCATCTTCACATCGGATCGGCTGGCTCTTGGCAAGGTGGGTGCACCAGCAGAGGCTTTACCTCCCTGTACTTGTTGTCCTGTTGGTTCCTTCATGGTCATATTCTCATATTCTTGTGGATGTGTTACAGGTGTTTGAGGTATTTGGTCCGGTGTCCAGTCCGCTGTATATTTTGCGTTTTAACTCTGTGGACCAGATCAGCAGCAAGGGGCTGACAGAGGGACAGACGGTTTATTACACACCGGACATGAAAGAGTACACAAGTTACATCCTCACACAACAGCTCAAAGTGTAAGTGCATGCACACACAGTATGTGGTGCATAGACCCCATTAAAGCAAGACAAATATCATGATTAGTTATTAAATATTCTTTTCCTTCAGTTTTAGGGGATCTGATGCATCCTGGAAGAATGACCAAGAACCGCCAATGGAGGTAAGCACAGGCTGGAGTGTAAACCAGCTTGTTGATTAAAGCTGCAGAAGTTAGCTTAAATGAAAACAGATGTTTGTCATATTCGCTGAAACTGTCACTGTATCCTGACTAGGGATGGGTATCATTTGGGTTTTTTCTGATACCGGTGCTAAACCGATACTTTTAAAACGATACCGGTGCCTAAACGGTGCCTGAACCGATACTTTTTTATTGCCAAGGCAATTTTTTTTCTTCAAATTGAACAATATTATTAACTGTTTAAAGTATACTATAGATATAAATAAATAAGTACATACAAAACACACTTCAAACTACAGCATCAAACCTTTTAACTTCAAACTATAAAAATATATATTTAAAAAAAGAACAGACACCAGTCCAATCAGGTGGCCTGATGGGACCGTGTGCAACAGAACTCAGAAACTGTTGGATTCTACAAACTGCTGCTTTACTGGACTACACGTCATCATTAATATCAACTGGAGAGATTTGTTCCATCAAGCCGAGGACGGACGTTCAAAAGCTCGTGCTCGTGTCTGCAGCGATCTCTCTGTGTGTGTGTGTGTGTGTGTGTGTGTGTGTGTGTGTGTGTGTGTGTGTGTGTGTGTGTGAGTGTGAGCGCGCTGGAAGCCCCGCCCCCTCGAGCCCCGCTCTGCATGCAGGCAGGCAGACAGAGCAGAGCAGCAGTGCGCTCTGATCCGCGCTATTTTAATAATCGTTTTTAGCGTGCGGGCACCGCGCTACCTTTTTAGTATCTATATTCCGTGCAACTTTACAGAGTAGTGTAAAAAAAAAAAGGATTTAAATCGGCTCAGGCACCGAAATCTGCGTTGCTTTTCGGTCCGGTAGGTACTGGCACCGGTTCTCGGTACCCAACCCTAATCCTGACAGTAGGACATGAGACGTGTAACCTGGGACAAAATCAGGTTCCTTTGGCTCTGAATGGTATTTGCAAGATTCCACCATGCCTGAAGGGAGACAACCAATCAGAACTGAGGAATCTCTTAATGCATTGTCCTCGCTGGGGCTAGCTAGGTAGCTAGTCTGTCTCCGGAGCTGCCGTGGTTCACCTCCCAGCCAAGTGTTCTCTCACCTTCAGGGACTGAGGCACAGGGACGTTTTCTCTGACCAGGGTAGCATGAATGCACGGTGGAATTAGCACCAGCTCGCGAACAACCAGCTGCTAGACGTCTGTCTACCTCCATGTCAGCAAAGGTCTACGGTATGAAAACCAAATGGTCCGGAGGACTTTACCCAGCGGGCCACTCACCAGCTGGCAAAGTCCTCCGGACCATTTTGCTCATGTTGCAGCGGCATGGAGGGAGACCGGGCGCCGTTCATCTCAGCGGCATGTGCTGCCCATGCTGAGGTGACATGGCGCCTAAAGACTATACAATGTCCCCGCGTAGGGAAGCACAATGTGGCAGATGAGTGACGAGCATGAACGTCTGGCACACGCACAAAGGTGTTGCATTGTTCTCTCGAAACACCACAGGGCGTACAAAGAAAATGCACTGAAGAAGCAAGAAGACAACGAGTGTATCCATCAAACGGCCTCCACAATGGAGAGGAAGAATTGTACTACTCGTGAGCTGTTAACTAGCATCTCATATTTATGGAATACGTTATTCCCTTTATACAGGCCTGTAAAGACAGAAGTCAAGTATTGCATGCTTGTTAAAGAAACAACGGGTTGTATAACTAGACAATTTCATTTGGCTGCAAAATGTTTACTCAAATGTAGATCTTTTTTAAGACGTCCGGTTTCAAAAGCATTTAAAGACGAAGTGTTCTTTGTGAAATCCTCCGTGTTGGTGCTTTGATCAGTGAAGCGTCTGTGGCCATCTTGTCTGAAACGCTGTGACCACACGCGCTACGTTGGTCCAAGTGGTCCGAGGTGAGCCTCTAAGCGTCGCGCTGGCTTTGCGACAGCGAAGATGAACTACGTTTCGAGACTCCTCGCCTCTGATTGGTTGCTTTCCTTTGGCCAGTCGTGCTAGGAGGAGGCAGAGAAACTACAGATGATCTGTCTCATGTACTACTGTCAGGATGAAGTCACAGTAATGCCGTGTTCACACCAAAACAGTTGCGAATTTTCGCAACGCCACTATGCCTATATCGCGCCGCAGGTGAAAAATTCGCTCTGTGGTTAATTTGTTTTTTCGCAACCATCGCTGGGGAAAGGGGGCGGGGCTTATCTCTGTCTGTGAAAACATTTACTATTTCCTTCATCCACCAGGTAAATAACCTCTAGTTCTGCTTTATACTTGTTGAGGAAGTCCCACACACGTCAGAACATCAACCGCCCCCATGTCTGGGTTCATAATATTATCCGTAGTCGCACACAGGTCCGACTCCTCCAGGACGAGTGTCTGAATGACGGACGCTACCAGCGCTCCTTCAGCGGACCAGCAGTTTGCTTCAGTAACGGCAGGACCCGAATATTTCGCAACTGTTTTGGTGTGAACACGGCATAAGGCAGTGTTTTGAAGACAAACGAGTAAATGTGAAGAAAGCTGAAAAGGTTTCTGACTCCTCTTACTTTGGATCATAGTAGAGACGCTACATGATAATAATATGTTCAAACGGTTGCTGTGTTTTGTTTATCATGAGTCCCCCTCACTCTCTCTTCTCTCTCAAGGCTTTGGATTACAGTGATGATGAGAAAGAACACGAAGCTAAGAGGAAAATGAAAATCTCAAGAAAGAAGAGGGACGGTAACACTGCAGGTAAGACACTGTGCCAAAAGGAGGGCGGGAGCTTGCGTGTTTATGATGTCACCAGCTGAAAGAGGTCAATAGTAATAAATCGTGCTCTGCTTCATCGGCTGTTTTTCCTCCTCCAGATAATCCTGCCCACGTTAACCTGAACACCTCGCTGCAGCAGCGTAATGTTGGGGGTTTCCCACCCAGACACGCAGGACCTCCGTTCAGGCACCAGAACTCGAGGAATAAACGGCCACCGTTCCACCACACCCCGCCTCCCCCCAGAAACACTAATGTCCATCCCATGTACCTCCCCCCTCCCTGCCCTTACCCTCCGCCACCGGCTCACTTTTTCCCCCCGCCCACCTTCCCTCTGTATCCCCCCCCTCCTCCCTCCTTTTTCAACCCGTCTTTCTCCTGCCCCCTGTGGCCCCCAAACTCTGTCCCCTTCTCTGACCTTCCTCCTCCTCCCCCTCCCCCTCCTCAGTGATGTACATGTACACACTAACCAGAGCTCCTGCTGGGGTGTTGGGTTGTCTTGTTAAAAGATGATGTCATCTGTCAGACTCCATGTGGATGAGTCGCTGGCTTACCGGTTACCAGTGTTCATGAGGCTTTACGATCAGAGTATCGGTGATGCGCCGTCACCACTGCAGTGGCTTTAGGTTTAAACCCTTATGCACAAACTATTAGTTATGTAATGTTTACCAACTGGACCTCCTGAAGAACCTTCAACCTGATGTATGTATGACATGCTTGTTTTGATTTTTGCCACTAAACACAAGTACATATATAGTTTTCTTTTCTAACTCAACTGGGGAAAAATAATTGCTCTAAATGGAAACAACGGCAATTGTCAGTGGCTTCCTGATTCTTTTATGATTGTGATTTTAATGCGCTAGCAGGACTTGCATAAGAAGAACATATAAAAAGGAATCGGAGGGAATTCTTGGCAGAAGTCTAAGTAAAATATTCAGCAATATGCTTTCATTGATGTATAATCACCTGAAACTAAGAATCATTGTTGCACCTCCATGTTTACACACACACACACACACACACACACACACACACACACACACACAGGTTCGGGAATGTTCTGGGTTCAAAGCAGCTGGTTAGGACCTTCTGCATGTTCTTCCTTTGCCTTCAGATTCTCCGACTAAGTTGCCTTCAGGTGGGGAAGAGAGACCGAAAAACAAGTAACCACATTGTCACTGTTTACCAACCCTGTTTTCTGGGACCCACCAGAGAAAATAGAACGGTACTCATCTCCTGGAAATATAGGAGTAAAGGAGGCTGTTGCCATCTTAGTGGGGTTTCCTGCGTATAATCAGCTGGGATCAGCTCCAGCCCTCTAAAAGACGAGATGGACGGGGTTGTCCTGCAGATGTTACACTCAAATTAAGTTGAGCAGAAAAGTCACACAGTTAATTCTACGCTCGGGCTTCTTTCTCTAAATGCATCTCTGCGTTAGAGTCCAGTCTCGCTCAGGACTCTGTCCTTCATCCGGTCATGTTAGGGCGTTCAGTTGCAGCTCCATGTTTTAGGAGTTCATTTTCTGTGGAGTTGGTTGAAAATAATCAGCTGGGTCCCGTTAGGGTGTGAACGTGATTCCTGGACAAGTTATTTTCACTCGTGTGATATTGTATATGCACTGTATATATATTTTTGTACCAGAATGCTCTCGCATGTCAGTGTTTTCCCCATTTACTGAGCTGCGTCAGTAGAAATGAATGTATTTGTGTAAGACTGACGACAGGAGCGTGAACCACATTTCTCTTGTCCAACATGTTTATGTAACTGTTGTGTAAAGTTCTTCCGCAACCTTTTCTCAACAGGATGTTTGTACACAAAATGAATTATCTGGCAAGAGACCAAACTGAATAAAAGGCTGTATCCTTTACTAAACATTTCAAAGATCATGTTTTAACACTTGACAAAACACTAAGTATATACATTTTTAAAAAGAAATTAAATCAGAAAATATTCCTAAACTGATTTTCTCTGAACATATAAATTAAATAAAAATAGCCAAAGAACCAACAGGTCTATATAGGAAACCATGACGCTCTCTCCACATGACGGGTCCAGAGTGCTGCACAGCACAAAACACACTTTCTCACTGCAGCTGCTTCAGAATGGCCGAGTTCCTTCAGTCTAGTGAGGCCCCCATCAATGCTGAGGTTTGTGAATATCAGCAATTCCCCAAACCTGAAATTGAGGATGCTGCAACAGAAAAGAATCCCAAACCAAGTAAGTAATCAGGGACATCCACTTATATACTGTATACGGGGAATACATTTACATAAGAGGAAAATAATTTGATTATTATCATCTTAGAATTATGAGATGTCGTTAGTAAGAGATGTATTGTTGTGTTGTCGACTTTGCAGTTCACCCATTTCTCCAGAATCAGTTAAACCAACATCTCAATGATTCAGAATTGTTTTTGTTTTCATTAAAACTTCTCAGAAGTTCTAATTAACAATATTTGTTGTTAAATTGCTGTTGTGTTTTTGTTGTACAGTCAGTAACAGTTAATAACATACACATATTAATATGATTATTTAATGGGATTTCAAGTCAATGTTAAGCACCAGATGTATTCTTTGATTGATTAACGACCAGAATTGAGCTGATAAGTGTTTTTGTGTGTTCAGAGCTTAAACATCTCAGTGTGGTTCTGCTGAGCTTTGGTCTGCTGTGTGTTCTTCAAGGGATTCTCAACATCTCTCTGAGACTGGCTCTGAGGGAGCCCACTGATAAAGGTAGATGGACAGACACCTGACTCTCTCTGAGCTCTCTGCTTCTTTAAGATCATTGTTTTGGTTTCACAGTTTCTCACAGCTATTTTAGTTCACACCAAACAGCAGGCAGACGCCGGTAGAGAGCCAGAGAACATAATGCAGCATTTAGCAGCAAAGAGATAGATGTTTACATCAGCAGTTGAGAATATTGGACTCAAATGCATCAGGTGGACACAAAGACTATTCCTAATGAATCATCATGTTGCAATTGTTGGATGTGTAATTAGACATGTTTTAAACTGTTTGCCAACACAATTACCTGATTCAAGTTGTGATTGCCAAAGTGACCAAAACAAACCCATTGATACAGCTTTAGGATGTTTGATTAATGTTATATATATATATATAATATATATATATATTTAGAGAGAGAGATATTACTACTGCTAGATACACTGTATTATAGTAGCTGTTGCTGCATTGTATAAAGTATGAAATCAGTCTATAGATTCATGATCGTTCATCCCTTCTTCAATATGTACTGTCTACCTCCTTGTTAAAAAGTTATTTGTGAGGCCACTAGCAGAATTTGATCCGTCCACTGATGCTCTATATATTGTTTAATGTTGTCAACACTGACAGGAAAAACATTCTGTGTGAAGCACTGAACACTGAAACGTTGAAAGATAAAGAAGCAGATTTTCCTCATTTCCTCATTTAGGTCTCGGGATATGTTGTCATGCAGGATCGCATAGTTTTATTGGTTCAGGTTCTGAAATGTCTGCCTGCACAGCAATACAACCCGAGGTGAAGGAAGTTTAGTTTGTGGTGCTCGCTGAATGAATCTGAACGGCCTCCATATCACTGAGGCACCTTCAGTGCTCAGAGCCACTAGCGTAGTCCAGGATGTCTTCTCAGGGAGCAAGTTAATGTGGAGGAATGGGTCAAACAATCACAGACCTGTGTTCAAATCCTGTGTGAAACCAAATCAACATCAGTTTCATCACGTAACTTCTGTACCTAACTAACAGCAGTTATGTCACAAACGTGGTTATTTCTAACAGAAACGGCAATCCTTTCCTGAACCTAACCAAGTAGTTTTGAGTCGGATCAAAGTAAACCTGAAAAGCAAAGAGACCTACATTGGAAATGTATTTGTAAAAAAACATGAATGTAGCATGCCGTCCCCGACTGATGCTAGGGGGGAACCCATAGCGCAGGGACCGAGCGGCGGCCATGGCCCCGGTTGGGACGGTGTTGTGTTCGGCAGCGTGCCGCTCGCTGTCGCATCACAAGACTGTTGTGTCCTCTCTGGTCTGTGTTGTGACTCTGTGTTGCTGTGATGAGGTGAGGAAGAGAGGTGTCCACAGGGCTGGCAGATGTTCGGCTCCAGTTGTTACTACATTTCCTCACAGAGGAGGAGCTGGGACGGCAGCCGGCAGGACTGTGTACAGAGAGGCGCTGACCTGGTCATCGTCAACAGCAGACAGGAACAGGTACCTACATGTTCGTTTACAGCTTCCTGATTTGGTTCTTCTTTTTCTTTTTCTTGAGACACCATATGAAGTGTATCGGTAGAGAAGTATCCTGGGTGAATGTCTCGCGGACATCTTGTTGTGATGATCCAGAAACTCAGGTATCTAAATCAGAAGTGTGTGATTCTGTAGTTCCTCTGTTTCTGACAGGCCTTCCTCACCGGATTCACCAGGGCAGCGTGGGTTGGTATGACTGACAGGGCGGAGGAAGGGACTTGGATCTGGGTGGATGGAACACCAGTGAACAGAGACAGGTACTGAGATATTGATAGACATACATTTAACTGCTGCAGGAAGTGACACCCTTTGTTTATAATTCATACAGATGAGGAATGCATGTCATTTCACAGTCTAAATACACTTCCGTGTTCACAGGAAACGTACAGATTCTGCTGGTGCCATGCAGTTCAAAATAAACTTCAAACGTAGGTTTACTTAGTTACATTTAGACAAGATAACTACTTGATTGTGTCTCGGAAAGATTGTGGTTTGTTGTAAAATAAGTATGTTTATTGCGTAAAATAAGTTCCTTGACAGTGAGTCTCACACAGCATGACATACAATATTATATACGATTATATTAACCATATAAAAATAACAATATGTAATACATATGTATACAAAGAGAACACAAATGACAGAAGGGATATCCCAATGAAATCACCTAGTTTCATATTCAATCCAGCTTGTCCAGTCCAATGTCAACCGAATAATCATTTTGACCAATACATTGTGACAGGTGACCATCTCTCTAGGTAAATGTACATCCGGAGTCGTAGGCTTGCAGTTAAACTTTCCATACAATTCACAGCCTGGAGCCTCTGGGCCCACTAGTCCACAGGGTGAGTGGGGCCTGAGCCAGTTAACTGTGATCATTTTGTGGGCAATGAACACCATAACTCTGATTATATAGAGTTTGTTTTCCCTAGCCCCCTTGTAGGTGTAGTTCCCAAAATCAGCTGTTGTGGGTCAATCGAACTGTCTAAGTTCAAGATCTCACCTGTCTCCCTCTTTACCTCCTCCCAGAACTTCTGCAATTTAGGGCAATCCCAGAACATGTGAGAAAAGTCTCCTATTAGGCCACAACCTCTCCAGCAGAGAAGGGAATACTTCTTGTCATATGTAGCTATTACTAAGGGCGTTTTAAAAAATCTCATCCTTAGCTTCCAACTAAATTCTCTCCAGGTTGGACTACTTAAACATTTGTGCCAGGACAACCAAGAGCATTCCCAATCCTCATCTGCAATAATGATGTTAGCCTCCAATTCCCATTTACTTTTTATATCCAGTGTGTCGGTAGATGTATCCATATGAACTACTGTATAAACAGGATATTATATGTTTTGTTTGGATTCAATACTCGGCTATCTCCACCCAGTACTCCTCAAAATTGCCTGATGTGTCCTTAATTTTGTCCCATGCCTTGTGTGTGATTAAATAGTGTCGAAGTTGGAAATATCGGAATAGATCCTTGATTTAAATACCATACTTTGCTTGAAGTTGTGCGAAAGCCCTGAGAGTCGTTCCTACAAATAATCGATTTATTGTGGTCAAACCCTTCTCCGCCCATTTACTAACACCCCTGTCTAAATTAGCAGGCAGAAAATCACAAAGAGCAGCTATTTTTGTTGCCCTAGATACAGATAATGAGAGGTTTAATACCCGTCTTAGTTTCCTCCACACCTTTAATGTATACTTAACCCATTCATTTTGTATTTTTAGTATACGCAATGCCTTTGTCGTCAGAAAGGGGAGTGCTGAGTGATGCGTTTACTGAACTTTGCTCTATATGTACCCATTTTGTATCCATATCCAATCTCATCCAGGAGATCAATACTCTAAGTTGTGCTGCCCAGTAATAACTTCTGAAATGAGGCAAAGATAAACTGCCCTTCTCTTTCCGTAAGCAAAGAACTTTGAGTCTCACTCTAAGCCTCTTGTTCTGCCATATGAATCGGGAAACAAGCCTATCTAAGAGCTTAAAAGTAGATACCGGGACAGCAATAGGAAGAGAGCCAAGTAAGTTTTTTTACATAACTGGCATTAGTAAAGTACGGAAGTACTAAAACTAAGGTAAAATAAGTCAAAGTTGACTTTGGTTCATGTATGTTGGGCCACCGCTCCTGCCCAGCCTACACAGACGTGTAGTTGCCCTGACCGTCTAACAATGAGACTGATGGTAAAAAAAAAAAAAACTGTTACCTGAAACCTGGGCATCTCATGCAGACGCTGAGGGCTTCTTCGGTGCGGTGGTATCAGACGTGGAGGGGCACTGACCAAGTGTCGGTATTTGACTTCACCACTGGAACCAACAAGGGCATTGCTAGCAAATCTAGTTTGTCCTAAAACCCCCAAATGCACTGTGCTGAAAGCAATAAATAATTCTTTAGAAAAAAAAATACTGGTATGTCCTTGAGGTAGCAAAAAAGACTTCTGTCAGGAGTCACGCACCATCATCCATGGCGGCCTACATGATGAGGTAAATTGATATCAGAAATCCTGTGGCGTCTCATGCTCATTTGACCAGCGTACTGTCTGTCTGTAGGTTGCACTGGGCTCGTGGGCAGCCTGATGACGCGTACGGAGGAGAAGACTGTGGTGACCTTCGTACAATGATTGATTTCATTGGCTTAAACGACTTCAACTGTAGTGCCAGAGTCCAGTGGATCTGTGAGCAAATGTTAGGGTAGCCTCAATAGATGTGTGTACCCTTCCTCTGCTGGGACTAGTCCTGTTTGTGTTTGTTCTTGATGTAAACAATAAAACCAAATATCTGCAGCACAGAGTGACCAACAGGAATGCTATATGCCAGTAACTCGTACACACTGGCCCTTTAAGGGAGAATAGAATATCATTTGATCTCTGGCCTGTTTGTTGTGATGGAATTTTGGATAGATCTGCTGTGCATAAGGTGAAAAGTCTGTAGCCGTTTATGTGTTCATGTATTTGTCTGCACTTGTTTTGTAATCACTTTACCACACAATAAGAAAATAATATGAAAATAATTATAATGATATGGCATGAGTTATCAAATGTTTAGGTTTGTGCTGCATATGTCTATTTCACTGAAATAGAATGATATTTATATCATGGATATCAGCAGAACATCACAGTTGCAAATAATTATATCACACCACTCATAAAATGTTGTGTATCAAATATGAATGAAAGTTTCATAATAACATTTTATTAAAAACAAGTACTCTCTGGCTTAAATCCATACTGATTTTACATTAACCGTTTCTTAATTTTGCCAGTGAAGTCGTCACTAAGTGTAATTCTAAGTGGTCCTAAAAAGTGTTAAATGACCCTGGATAAAGGAAGATTATTTGATTTATTCTTTAAAATTTTATACAATCATGGTTTTGGTTCAATGTCCAGGAAACATTTTCTTGCACATCATCTTTGGATATTTGTCCAGATTTCCCTGCTGTTTCTGTGTCTTTTGTCAAATATTGTCAAAAGTCTAATGAATAAGACCAGCCAAGTTCATTTTTGTAATGTTTACACCTCTGACATGAACATAGATATTACTTGTATGTTCAAAAAGCAGAAGGACATTCATTAAGGTCAAGTAAGACACTATTATATAAAGCAGAAGGAGCTCTCAATAGAAAATACTACGAAATTGGAAATAAAGCTAGCAGATTGTTGGCTTTTCAACTCCAGAAAGCACAATCTAACTGTGCAATTCCTAAAATTAGAAACCCTGAATCTAACCATTTGGAGACTGACCCACAGGAAATATCAGTTGCTTTCTCAAAATATTACAAACAATTATATAAGAGTCAAGTATAAGAATTAAAGAAAGAGAAAATAGAGGAGTTTTTGAAACTCCTCAAAATTATCAAAATGTCAAATGAGGAAGCAACCAAATTAGTAGAACCCATCACACAAGATGAAATTAAAGACACCATTGCAAAATTAAAAAACAACAAATCGCCGGGAACAGACATGGGTTTGCTGGAGAATATTACAAAGCCTTTGTGAATTACCTCACCCCTATACTAAGCAAAGTATATAACTATGAAAGAGATGGGCTTGGAGAAGAATTTGTTACCTGGATAAACATGCTATACAGAGACCCAAGATCAAAAGTCAGAGTGAATGGTCATTGCTCAGAATTTTTCAAGGTGGAGAGGGCCGTGAGACAGGGGGATTTACTGTCACCCGTCCTCTTTGTGCTTAGTATTGAACCTCTAGCAGAAGCTATACGCCAAAATATACAAATTCAAGGAATAGTGGACGGAAGTGGAACAGATCATGAAATAGCTCAAAACATTGCTTCTGCCCAAAGATAAAGGACCTTACCAAACCTTAAATTGTATTATTGGGCAGCACAACTTACAGCTATAGTGGCATGGATTGGAAACAACCAGGAGACAGGATGGACCCAGAGAGAACAAAGCATAGCTAAGGGTATATCTATATCAACATTGGCCTTTATTGCCATAAAATCCTTTAATAAAAAAAATGAAAACGAATGGATAAACACACATTGAAGATTTGGGCAATAATATCAAAATACTTGAAGGACCAAACTCACTCTCACAAGGGCTATGTCACTTGTAGGCAATATAGAACTCCCTCAATCAATTATTTGACAGAACAGAACTCAAATCCTTCTCCCAGCTGCAAGAGCAATATTCACTTCCATCAAAGGACTTGTATAGGTACCTTCAAATAAGACACTATACAAACCATAAAGACAGACAGTTAGTCAGAAAAAAACCTAATGTAGTGGAAGACTATTTTATTAGTATAGCAGAAAAATGCTTTCCAACTAAAAACCATGTTTCCCACATATATAGAAGGCTTAAAATGCAAAATACATTGAACATCAAGGAAAAGTGGGAATTGGAATTACATGTTATAATTGAAGATAAAACGTGGGAAGATCTGTGCAACAAATGTCATAAATGAATCAATAGCCAATTGTGGAAAGAATTCGACTGGAAATTTAAATCAGATATTTCATTACACCTCTTGTAATCTCTTCATATGTGAAGGACCCTTTGGTTTCATTATGTTGGAGAAAATGTGGGAAAAAAAGAGATTACACACATATCTTTTGGGACTGTCAAGTAGTGGAAGGGTTTTGGAAAAACATCAAAGCAGAAATCAATAAAATCACTGAAGTGGAGGTACCCTTAGACCCATTAATATTTCTGCTGGGGTCTATACCAAAAGATTTAGGGGACACCGATCTGAGATATATTTTGCGTATACTTTTAATGATTGCTAAGAAAATGATAACTGTGAACTGGAAGGATGCAAAACCACCAACCATAACTCAGTGGAGATGGAGATTAAAACAGGTCCATACAATGGAAAACATGACCGCAAAGTTACAGATGACAATGGATACCTTCACAAGAAGATGGACTGGTGTTACACTGTACTTAGATGCTGGAACAATGGAGAAGGGTTGTGGTAACAAAACCGAGATGTAAAACTAGAAGACCACTGCTACGCCAATTTGTAAATCCTGCACGGAAATGAATGTCAGTTTCTTTTTATTTTGGTATCTTTTATTTTACTATATGTTACTTTAGTTATATATTCCATTTTTATTTATTTAATTTTATATATTTACTGCATATATCATTTAATTGCATTTAATTGTACTTCATTTATCGATTCAGTCCTCCCCTCCCTTATCATTGAGCCCTCCTTGTGGAGTGTAAGTGCAGAAGTGTGTGCATGTGGGAGGGTACATGCGGGTGTGCTGTGCGGGTGTGTATGTGTATGGTTGTGAATATGAAGGAGCATTTGCTTGTGTGGATGTTCATGTATGTAAGGGTTGGCATTTGTACTATTGATACCAATACTACTGTTTTGATTGTTTGCTATTTATTTTGTTATGTTTGTTTATTTGGATGTCAGGGGTGGCTCTGATATGTTGAAAACGCAAAAAAAAAAAAGCCAAGTAAGGTTTTAAAAACGGCATCTTAATTGTAATTATATTCTTAATAGTACTATAACAAAACACCAGTAAAGGTATGCATTTTTAAATGCTTTGGTTCTGTGTGCAGGTGAAGAAACTAACCTCACGTTTGCCCCCTACAGTCCATGAAACATATATTAATATTTGAATTATACAATAAGCAGAACATGTCACAGTCTACAGCTGAGATTTACACTGTCACTGAAGCAACGGATTTTGTGTAGAAGAGGTGTGCAAGTGTGAGTGTGTAAATAGAATGCTCTGCAGGTGGAACTGGGACATTCTTACCATTCTACAGTACAGGGTTCTACATTGTCAACATGCACAATATTCACATCAGGGGCAAAGTGAACACATCTACACACAACTTCACGACAAACTCGGATAGTTTATGTGCCTGTTTCTGAACGGTCTCACCCCTTAAATTGTTGAAGAACAGGTGCAGTAACTACACATAAGAACGTGTTAACGTTTAAATAGTTAAACAATGTAAAATGTAAGTGTAAACATAATGAACATTTTAACTCCAGTGAGTTTATCTATTCTAGTAGTGCCCAAGGCCTATTCTTGTGAATGGGGCTCGGTGTCCGTCTTGGAGGTCTGCGTGTCGGCAACTTCAAAGTCGTCACTCTCAGCAATGGCCGCCGCTCCGTCAATTCCATTCTCCGTCCAGAATGAGCGTTCCCGCGCTGTCGGTCCGGTCCGGTCCCTGCAGCCGCAGTGTGCGTCCCGAGGGGACTCGGTAGTAGGCTACAAGCTGGCACTGGTGTATAGTAACGAAGTAGAAATACTTTGTTACTGTATGCAAGTCGTTTTTTGGGATATCTGTACTTTACTATTTATATTGGTTGACTTCACTACATTTTGCAATGAAAACTGATACTTTTACTCTGATACATTTCCCCTGAAACCTTTGTTACTTGCTACAAAATAAAATCTATCTTTAGAAAAAGAGCATAATGAGACCAACATCCTGTGGTGGAACACAGACTGCACGCAAGCAGGTTTGGAGAATCACAATATTATGCATTTTCCTTCTACATCTTCTAGTCCAGCGGTCCCAAACCTTTATGCGCCACGGACCGCTGACGTAAAGACAGTGTTTTCACGGACCGGGTCCCATCTCGGGGAGACGGGAGACAACGACACCCGACGTGTGTTCTTTATGTCCAGTCTACTCTAGGGTGACCATATCCATAACACCAAAAAGGAGGACACTATGCGGTATTTTGTGAGTCTGTGAATAATTGCATAGGAGGGGTGCAGTTTGATTGTATTAAGTGTGAAGAGAGGGGATGTGAGCCCTTGGAGCATACCTTGCTTCATCAATTAATATGTATTCTTTTTTTATGTAATGTATGTATGTGTATATATATATATATACACACTTATATATTCACAGATATAATTGCAATCAATTCGGTCAAAAGTAAAAAGACACAGCTGTAGTTCAAAGTAAAATTAAAATTAAGTTATGAGTCTTAACCTTCCCTCAGTCAAGCTGATGTAACATTACTGTGAATAAATAATAAACTAATCAAGATTGCTCGTTAGATCCTCAAAACGGACTTATATATCATGTTCAAGCTCTACGGAGAAATCGGAGCCAGCAGAGCCAGCGGATCATTTGAAAAAAGAGCGCTGACACCCCGGTGCTGCGGGACTCATCGGTCCCGCCAGCAGGAACTCAACTCGTCGCCGTATCTTAAGTAGGCTGATTCTTGACAAACCGACCACAGATTTGATGCTTAAACAACTAACTTCTCGCCTGAAAACATCCTAAAATTACATTTTGTGACTCAACAATAGTAGTATTCAGAGAATGTCAACTTTCAGTTGTGTGTTTTCTCATCAAATGCAGAGAAGAATGCATATTGAGAAACGGCCGCTGTAGACATCTTAACGCTGATTGGCCAAGACTCGACACGTCACATCAAAGATGTTTTATTGCGAAGATCACGACCTCAGCTTTTCTGTGTCTCACTCCAATCTCAAAAAACGCTGGCCAGCCAGTTCACATATTTTGATTTCAAAATGGCGAATTTTGCCGAAAGGTGACAAGTTTGCAGGTATGCAAAAAGGAAGACAAATACGCGTCCGGCTTCAGGATGCTGGACAGGGCATTGAAAATCCGGACTGTCCGGCCTAAATCCGGACGTCTGGTCACCCTAAGTCTACTCCCTAAATTTAACCTTTATGTCCAGTCTACTCCTTAACGTAAACAGTTTGTGTATGTTTTGTTCGTTTGTTTTATGGTTCATTCGAAAATACGGATATACCATGGTTTCTTCGTTTTGTGTTTCAAACGTCTGAATCCAAAAACGAAAAAAAGAGAAAACCAAACTCGAAATACGAGCCGATTTAGTTTTTTTGCACATCCTTCTTTGAGACATCCTTCGTGAGTCCCTGAATTACTTCCATACAATCACGGGGTTTCCTCCTAATATACTCCATGATCTTCTGGAAGGTATCGTTCCCATGGAGCTTTCTCTTTGTGTTAAAGAGATGATCCGGCTGAAGTACTTCACTTTGGAGTATTTGAACGACAAGATTACATCATTCCCATATCAACACACTGATAGAGTGGATAGACCTCAGCCACTTCCCAAAACGTTTCTTTCTCGAGGAACGATTGGAGGTAATGGACATGAAAATGCCACTCTGCTCCGACTTCTTCCATTGTTTGTTGGCAGTGTAGTACCAGAGGGTGATGAGGCATGGGCAGTTTTGATGGAGTTGAAAGAGGTGGTAGAGTTAGCATTGTGCCCATCATTTACTGATGAAACCTTAGACTATTTTGTGTGCAAAATCAGTGATCATAGACAGGCATTGCTAGAGGTTTTCCATGAGGTTAGGCTCCGTCCTAAACATCATTATGTGGAGCATTATCCTGCTCTAATCAAGTGCTTTGGGCCCCTGCTGCACATTTGGACCATGCGGTTTGAGGCCAAGCACCGCTTTTTCAAAAGAGTGGTGCATGACGCTCAAAACTTCAAAAATATTTTGAAGGCAATCAGACACCAACACATGATGGCATGTCATCTTGCTGCACCATCATTTTTCAAGCCAAAAACTCAGGCATCCAGGGTTGACTCTGTTCTGGTTTTAGCTCTACCAGAGGTTGCTCAAGTACACATTAGAAAACAAACAACTAGTGACACAATCTACAAGACATCAAATGTGACCATTGATGGCACAGACTATGTCTGTGGAATGTTTCTGTCTGTAGGAGTCAGCGGTGGACTGTCTAAATTTAGCAAAATAGAACAGATCTTCCTTGTAAATCACAATGTATCTTTTATGTGTTGTGATTATGACTCCTGGTATGTAGAACATATACGGTCCTATGAGCTGTCAACTGCAGACACAAACCTGTCGATCCACCTGCAGTCTGGTTTGAATGATACAGTCCCTTTCTCAGCATACAAGATAGACGGCTTGCTGCTGCTGACCCCCAAGCGGTTCATTCAAGTGAGACAGAACTGAGTTCAGGTAATAATGAATGGTTATTTTATTTATCAGTTATTGTCTTTATTCACTCTCTGTTGAATTAAGCAATTTATAAGCTGTATATACTATAAGCTGTACTCTTTAACAACCTGATTTTGTCTTTTCATTAGCACAATGGCGTCTGCATCCCCACAACCAATGATTCTTCGTGTCGTTGAGCCACACCAGGCTAGAAAATTAAAACTCAGCTCCCGACCAGCCTCTGTTGATGCTCTGATCAACATTATAAAAGAACAGCTGGAAATCAACCTTGACTTAGATTTGCTTTACGAAGATCCAGACTTTGAAGGGAAACTTACTTCCCTTGCAGACATTGAGGAATTGCCACAAAAAGCTGTTGTGCACATCTCATTTTCACAAGACTCCAGCTCTACTGCATCTACTGTTCAACTTTCAGATGTGTCATCTCCTGAGCGTCTCAGCAAGTGGCCTCCAGGTCCTTTTCCTATTCTCACATTTGCATTTGATGTTGAACTGAACCTTAGAGATGGAAATGCGGAATATGAGAAGAACAACACACACCTTAAATTGACAAGAGGCCTAAAGCACGACATTTTAGAAAAGCTTGCATCGGCTATATATGGTTTTAAGGCTTACGCAAGTGATAAAGAGATCGCAAAGGCTGCTGAGGCTCTTGTAGCCAAACATCCCTGTTTGAAGGAAGCAGGATCTGAGACTGGATGGAATGGATGGAAAAACAGCATCAAGTTTAAGATGGGCAATTACAGTAACAAGATGAATGGGCTGAATGTCAGGAGGTCACTGTCAATGCTGGAAAAAGAAGTAGAAGTAATCCTAAAAATGATGATGATGGAGACCATAGTGATGTCCTGCCCACCAGTGAACGAGCTCATTGACCTCTGGCCTTCTCTCAAAATAGAGTCTGAGGTAATATGGATCAGCTCTCTTTTTAAGTGAAAATTGTGATTCTTTGGCCGCTATTTTCCGCTTTATAAATGTGTGCTAGATTCTTCAAATTGAACTGTGTTTGTTTTTTTTAAAGTGTTGTTGCTGTGTTCTCCTCCTGTTGTTATTTCAACATAGTTGTATGCAGAGTTCCAGTGGATTACGAATCAGAACCTGCCCAACACATTCTATGCTGAGCTTGACCGCCATCTTCCTCGACTGATGACCTTATTCAGACAGAAGGCATCAAAAACTGGGAAGACAGCAGATGCTCTGGCTGAAATTTTAAAAATCCATGATGAACAGGTAAATTGATTATTACACACTTCATAGGTTGAACCGGTGGAACTTCGAACAGGTTCAATGACTCAAATGAGCTTTGTGAATTTTGCAATTAGTCCACTTTGTGTTCTCCATTTGTCTGATTGCATTAAAGATGTGATCGGGTTATTTGTGGATATATGTTCTGATTGGACTGTTTAAAATCAGCTTTGTTCAGCAAACTCTTCAGTATGTACAATTCTGTTTTTATCTGAATAGGAAATGCATGACATCCACACCAAGCGCACCACTGTTCTCCACGCCCTTCCTGTGTATCTGCGCGAGGACGTTTCTGGATTATTCAGAACCTGCACAGTCAGTCTCCTTAAATCACTACCAGATTCTACTGTGTATTATGTAAACAGTTCATCAAAATACTAATATCTTTTAGGACTTTCCTTTGTTTAGTCTAACCATACAGTTTTCGTGTATGGTCTGTGTTTTTTCTCCTCACTACAAAGGAACTGTATTGGCAAGAGATAAGATGTTCAGTTAAACATTTTCCCGTAAATGTCCTATGGCTTGGTTTCAGTCTATCTCACACCACTTAGATTCTCTGGCAATTTGGCTGATTCGTGTGATAAGATATTAGTATTTTGATTAACTGTTTACATGGATGAACATGGATCTTATGTTTTTCCCCTCTTACAATGAGACTCAGGTCTTGTAAAAGAGGTATTGGTTTTCAATGGGACTTGGTTAAAGAAATATACATTATATGTAATCTGTTCTGTTCCATGTGTTAGTTTGTGATTAGTATCTCTTTGTCATTCATTCAGGACGAGTCTGATGAGCCAGAGCTTGATGGTGTTGCAGTGGGCCTCCTTACTGTCATCAGTGACCATGACAAAAGTCCAGTTCACTACCACCCTGTGAGAATCTCTGTCATCATTGAAAGTGATGTCATGGTCAGCCTCCCCAGACTTGGCGATGCCTTTCTGGTAATCTTTGGATTTATCTATGCACTACACCTCAGCTACCCCAAAGCACTGACCAACACTTTTGAATTCACTCAAAAGATTTTACTTGGTCTAGAAAGTGGTAAACTGTCACCCAGGTTGCAGACCCTCAAGAATGACTTGATGATGTAGAAACTCATCTGAAAGAAGGCTGCAGGGAAAGCATTATACAAGGCCAGTTCAAAGTTTTAAGTGAAAATGTTCTTAATGTTCGTAATTTCATCCAAATTGCTGCCCTGTTGCCTTATGCCGTGTTCACACCGGACGCGGCCCGAATTTGCGGTGCGACCAGATTACATGCAAAGTCAATCCACAGATGCGCCGCCCCGCGAATAAATCGCCTTTTCGCGGGGCGGCGCGTCTGTGGATTGACTTTGCATGTAATCTGGTCGCACCACAAATTCGGGCCACGTCCGGTGTGAACACGGCATTACTCAGGAATTAGCCAGGAAGCCAAAAGCACACAGTATTTTTTCTTTTATATCTGTAACGAAAAATAATTTCATTTTGGTATTGTTTATTATTTGTTTTGATTACTCAGATTACAATTCATTTAAGCTCTAAATTGTTCCATGTTATTAGTGCCACTGCACAGCAATATTGAACAGACCAGTACATATGTCTCTGTTTCTGAGACCTGACAAGGCGGATGTGGATTACATTAGGTGGTTGTCAGTCTAAGTTTGATAGGGCATGTATAGGCTTTCTGTCAGGAATTGTTACCAGGCAGCAAAGAGGTTTTGTAGGCATCAAATGTTAGAATCATCTGACGTTGCTTAAGTATATTTTAAAATTATTTTTTGTTCTATTTATTTAAATTTATAAATGTTTATTATTTATTTTTTTATTTAATTGTAATATTGGAGTGTGCTAAAACACATGAAATGGTGTGCTTGTGTACTTATTTTTTTAAGGTCTGTGAACTTATTCCAGTGGTGATTTAAAACTGGAAATTTTAAGTCATAATAACTGAAAACTATTGAGTTTCCTTAACAGAAAACTGTAAGTCACATTAACTGAAAATATTTGAGTTGCGCTAATTGAGCACTCTAATTTAACTGTTATCAAAAGGTACAAGTAGCAATTGTGCACAATTGTGCATAATTGTAAATTATGCCCAAAGACTTAGTATTGTGGAGGAGATGGCAAAAAGCAAAAATAAAATCTAACTAATCCTCCAGGGGAACTACACTCAAGCTGTGACATCACGCCCTCTAAGCGGCGCAATACACACCCATGTTAAAGGCAGAAATGGTCGGAAAAAAGCATGAAATGAAAACGCTGACAAAAAAACTATAAAAGATATCAGAAATCTGAAATTATAGAATAATAGCTGAAGGTTGTGTCAACATTTTAAAAGTTGAAATGGTGTCTTTAGCTGAACGTATGCAGAACCTGTAAGCGTTTGAAGTTGAAAAGGATTTGAAGATTTTGCGTAAAAAATATACATGCGTAAAAAATACATCAAAACGTGCGGCCTGATCGGGAATCGTGTGCCATGACTTTTCTAAGAGATTCGACCGGCCATTTTCCCGAAAAGTGCGAAAAACGGCGAGAAATTGTTCCATTCACTTGACTGGGGTTTCGGACTGAAGAGAGCAAAAAAACATACATCTTTGTGTCCACAGTGACTCGCCATAATTTATCGTAGAGAAATGATTTAAAGTTTAAAACATTGACACATTGGGGTCCTGGGAGTTTGCCCAACCAGTCTACATGTGCTTTGTGGACTTGGAGAAGGCTTTCGACCGGGTCCCTCGGGGGTTTTTGTGGGGGGTGCTGCGGGAGTATGGGGTGCCGGACCCGTTGGCACGGGCTATCCGGTCTTTGTACGCCTGCAGTAGGAGCTGTGTTCGTATCCTCGGTAATAAGTCAGACACGTTCCCGGTGGGTGTTGGCCTCCGCCAGGGCTGCCCTTTATCACCGGTGCTGTTCGTGACCTTCATGGACAGGATATCTAGGCGCAGCCAGGGGGCGGAGAGGATCCGGTTCGGGAGTCTCGGGATCGCCTCTCTGCTGTTCGCGGATGATGTGGTCCTGTTTGCCTCCTCGGACTGTGACCTCCAGCATTCACTGGGGCGTTTTGCAGCCGAGTGTGAAGCGGCAGGGATGAGAGTTAGCGCCTCCAAATCTGAGGCCATGGTGCTCTGCCGGAAACCGGTGGATTGCTCCCTCCAGGTGGGGACAAACTGCCTGCCCCAAGCGAAGGAGTTCAAGTATCTCGGGGTCTTGTTCACGAGTGAGGGTAAGGTGGAGCGGGAGATCGACAGACGGATCGGTGCGGCTGCAGCAATAAAACAGGCGCTGTACCGGTCCGTCCTGGTGAAGAGGGAGCTGAGCCGGAAGGCGAAGCTCTCCATTTACTGGTCGGTCTATGTTCCAACCCTCACCTATGGTCACGAACTCTGGGTCGTGACCGAAAGAACGAGATCTCGAATACAAGCGGCCGAAATGAGCTTCCTCCGCAGGGTGGCCGGGCTCACCCTTAGAGATAGGGTAAGGAGCTCGGACATCAGGAGGGAGCTTGGAGTCGAGTCGCTGCTCCTTCGTGTCCAAAGGAGTCAGCTGAGGTGGTTCGGGCATCTAGTCAGGATGCCTCCTGGACGCCTCCCATTAGAGGTTTTCCAGGCACGTCCAACTTGTAGGAGACCCCGGGGAAGACCGAGGACACGCTGGAGGGATTATATCTCCCGGCTGGCCTTGGAACGCCTCGGGATCCCCCAGAATGAGCTGGAAAGTGTTGCGGGTGAGAGGGAAGCCTGGGTCGGCCTGCTGAACCTGCTGCCACCGCGACCCGACCCTGGATAAGCGGCTGATAATGGATGGATGGATGGAACATTGACAAAAGTCTGGAGTTTATTTGCCCAATTGGGCATTTTTGATAGCTAGCACAGTTTTCATGTAATTATTGTTCAAGTTTAGGAAAATGTGGGAACCATTTCAGAGTTTACAATTGGTGTGTATGAGGCAGGTTAGAGGTGTGATGTCATCACTAGAGCACGAGGAGCTGTGTCCTAACCACCCTTTTTGTATTTGTATTTTGCCATTCACTCCACAATATTGACTTTTGAGGCATAATTTATATATAAAAACGTTGGAAATATTGTGCCGGTGGTACACATGCATCGTGGAATCCAACAAATTTATACTGTTTTGTCAGCAAGCCTGAAAGCGACATGAAGACCGGCCAACTGCTCCATCAACCTCCATGTTAAATCGGACCACAATTTTCTCTCATGACGGAAACGTGAGCACAAACTGAATTTACGCTCTCATTTATAAATCCTTACAAATATTTAAGTACACGGAAACGTTCTCAGATGTCTTGTGCTTTTCATGATTGCGTTATTTTCGCGATGGGATCCACGGTTGTCTGTCAAATACAATTGTTTGAAAGCTTGTTTTCTCATTAAATCCACAGTCCAGTCTCCCTCTGTGACACAGTAACACAGCTGCTTTAGATTAGCCAATCAGGGCTGTCACCATGACAACCGGTGACACGCACTCTCACACTCTAACTGGAGGAATATGACTTGACAAGCTAACAGGCTAACTGCTAACAGGTGTCTCTCTCTCTCTTTCTCACAAAATGGTTGACTGTGTGTGTGTGTCTATGTGCGCCCGCGTGTGTGCACGTGAACACCGCGCATGGCCGTTTTTTGATTAAAAAAATAAAATAATGTTTACACAATGTGCATGTTTCAGTTTTGTTTTTTCAAGAGCAATTTTCAGAACAACATATGTATTCTGTATGTATATGTTTACTATGTACTCTTAACCAGCTGTGAGCAGAGCTGAGGTGCCATTTCTCTGTGTTGTCTTGCAGTACACTAAAAGGAAAAACTTTTTTTAGCAGATTTTAGCTGGGTAGTGTGTTGTCTATCTGACTAAAAGCCAGTGTGTTTTTGCAGCGCAGGTGGGTGGATAGGTCCTGAGGGATTTCCTGAGTGTTTATTGGGTAGTTTCACACAAAATGTTGACTGACACCTGAATTGACAAATCACGGTGAAAGGCGGAAAAGAGTTGGTGAGTGAGGAGATGCAACTTGGATTTGGAAAAAAAAGAAAAGAAAAAAGATTGGATCGACCTTTCACCCAATGAGTCTGTCATTGCTGGGGAAAAATGGACAACACAACGAATCCGATTAGGCTCCTCCCATAGAAGAAGTCTGATTGGCTCTTTTTGATTTGGTTCTCAGATACCTCCAGGGTCATTACTGCAAGCATGAATCGGTATTAAAGTGTTCAATGTGTGGGTTAATATGTGCAATGAGACCCTCTCTGGCTGACGTGAGCCAGCATGAACTGGTAAAGTGTCATCCATAGTTTCCCAGCGGAGCCGGGCGTTTTAAATTCATAGCCTGGTAGAGGGCGCCACAGTGTGGCGACATCCAGGCATGACAGTTTGACCTGTGAATGTGCACTGTGCACTGTGCAAAGTGTGACGTTTTGAACGCTCTGTCGCTGGGCTGGAGCGGGCTGTGGAGCAGTGAGAAGCCCGAGGCCGGGCTTCCCGTCATCGGGCGGAGCTCCTCTTTCCAACGGCGTTGTCCGCGAGCAAATCGGAGCAGGCAAAGTCCTTTTCCAGGCCGGAAAGGTGGTGTCCGGCCTTTGCAACTTTAATGCAGGCTTCAGCTGGCACGCACTGAAACGGGGCTGGAGCGGGCTGTGGAGCAGTGAGAAGCCCGGGGCCGGGCTTCCCGTCATCGGGCAGAGCTCCTCTTTCCAACGGCGTTTTCCGCGAGCAAATCGGAGCAGGTGAAGTCCCTTTCCAGGCCGAAAAGGTGGTTCAACGTTCACTCGAGTGCAGTACTCGAAAACCGCCACAGGAGGGAGCTTCGCGAGTTTGAAAACCGGGCTTCAGACGCACTGAAACGGGCCTGGGGAGGGCTGTGGAGCACCTAGAAGCACGCGGTTTGGTTCCACGTGTTCGGGGGACCCGCACCTACAGTTCGGTGGCGTCGGGGAGCGGATCCGAGCAGGGCAAGTGGTCCTCCCGGCTGGAGAGAGACCTCGCCTCCGCCAGACTCGGCGAAAACGCTCCAACAGGTCCGGCGCGGTCCCTGGAGCACAGAGAAGCCCGCGGGCTGGCTCGCAGTGTTCAGGGGAGCCTCCTCTTCAATCCGGCGGGGTCCGGGCGGCTCCAGGTGGCCGCGTTCGCCGGATAGCAATTGCGATGCGCCCTCCTGTGGGGAAAGTCCGGTACTGCAGCCGGGCGTTTTCCCGGCGCACTCAAACGGCTCTGCAGAGGGCTGTGGAGCAGCTAGAAGCCCGGGCTTTGGCTTCACGTCTTCAGGGGGACCTCCTCTTCGATTTGCCGGGGGTCTTGCGGACCCTGGCCGGGCAACAGCGAAAGGTCAAAGGTCAAGTTGTCCACGAGACCCCCAATGAGGCCAGGACCCTGTGTGGGTACAGGAGAGTCAGCAGGACCCCCCCAGAGACCCAGACCCTTCCCCAGGCTTGGTGGTCCAGGTCTGGGTCCACATAGAGACTGTGACCCTCATAGACCTCCAGGACCCTTACCCGGCCTTGGTGGTCCAGGCCTGGGTCCACATAGAGACTGTGACCCCCCTAGAGGTCTCAGACCCTTACCCGGCCTTGGTGGTCCAGGTCTGGGTCCAGCTAGTGACTGGGACCCCCCTAGACCTCCAGGACCTTTACCCAGACTTGGTGGTCCAGGTCTGGGTCCAGCTAGTGACTGGGACCCCCCTAGACCTCCAGGACCCTTACCCAGACTTGGTGGTCCAGGTCTGGGTCCACATAGAGACTGAGACCCCCCTAGACCTCCAGGACCCTGACCCGGACTTGGTGGTCCAGGTCTGGGTCCACATAGAGACTGTGACCCCCCCTAGACCTCCAGGACCCTTACCCAGACTTGGTGGTCCAGGTCTGGGTCCACATAGAGACTGGGACCCCCCCTAGACCTCCAGGACCTTTACCCAGACTTGGTGGTCCAGGTCTGGGTCCACATAGAGACTAGGACCCCCCCTAGACCTCCAGGACCTTTACCCAGACTTGGTGGTCCAGGTCTGGGTCCACATAGTGACTGGGACCCCCCTAGACCTCCAGGACCCTTACCCAGACAAAGTCCTCCTTGGCTGGGTCTGTCTGAGTCAATGAGACCCCCTGTAGGACCAGGACCTGTATTAGGTACTTGGCAGACCTGGTTCTGGGTCCCACCAAAGTTCAAAGACCCCCGTGCAGCTCCAGACCTGTACCCAGACTAAGACCGCCTTGGCTGGGTCTCTCTGAGTCCTCCAGACCCCCTGTAGGACCAAGACCTGTATGGGGTACTTGGCAGACCTGGTCCTGGGTCCCAGCAAAGTGCAATGACCCCCGTGCAGCTCCAGACCTGTACCCAGACTAAGACCTCCTTGGCTGGGTCTCTCTGAGTCATCAGGAGCCCCTGTAGGACCAAGACCTGTATGGGGTACTTGGCAGACCTGGTCCTGGGTCCCAGCAAAGTTCAAGGACCCCATGCAGGTCTAACACCTGTACCCAGACAAAGTCCTCCTTGGCTGGGTCTCTCTGAGTCATCAGGAGCCCCTGTAGGACCAAGACCTTTATTAGGTACTTGGCAGACCTGGTCCGGGTCCCACCAAAGTTCAAGGACCCCATGCAGGTCTCAGACCTGTACCCAGACTAAGTCCTCCTTGGCTGGGTACAGCTGGGTCATCCAGAGGCCCTGTAGGACCAAGACCTTTATTAGGTACTTGGCAGACCTGGTCCTGGGTCCCAGCAAAGTTCAAGGACCCCATGCAGGTCTCAGACCTGTACCCAGACAAAGTCCTCCTTGGCTGGGTACAGCTGGGTCATCAGGAGCCCCTGTAGGACCAAGACCTTTATTAGGTACTTGGCAGACCTGGTCCTGGGTCCCAGCAAAGTTCAAGGACCCCGTGCAGGTCTAAGACCTGTACCCAGACAAAGTCCTCCTTGGCTGGGTCTCTCTGAGTCATCAGGAGCCCCTGCAGGACCAAGACCTTTATTAGGTACTTGGCAGACCTGGTCCGGGTCCCAGCAAAGTTCAATGACCCCCGTGCAGCTCCAGACCTGTACCCAGACCAAGTCCTCCTTGGCTGGGTCTCTCTGAGTCATCAGGAGCCCCTGTGGGACCAAGACCTTTATTAGGTACTTGGCAGACCTGGTCCTGGGTCCCAGCAAAGTTCAATGACCCCCGTGCAGCTCCAGACCTGTACCCAGACCAAGGCCTCCTTGGCTGGGTCTCTCTGAGTCATCAGGAGCCCCTGTGGGACCAAGACCTTTATTAGGTACTTGGCAGACCTGGTCCTGGGTCCCACCAAAGTTCAATGACCCCATGCAGGTCTAAGACCTGTACCCAGACAGAGTCCTCCTTGGCTGGGTCTCTCTGAGTCCTCCAGACCCCCTGTAGGACCAAGACCTTTATTAGGTACTTGGCAGACCTGGTCCGGGTCCCAGCAAAGTGCAATGACCCCATGCAGGTCTCAGACCTGTACCCAGACTAAGACCTCCTTGGCTGGGTACAGCTGGGTCATCAGGAGCCCCTGTAGGACCAAGACCTTTATTAGGGACTTAGCAGACCTGGTCCTGGGTCCCAGCAAAGTTCAAGGACCCCGTGCAGGTCTAAGACCTGTACCCAGACAGAGTCCTCCTTGGCTGGGTCTCTCTGAGTCCTCCAGACCCCCTGTAGGACCAAGACCTTTATTAGGTACTTGGCAGACCTGGTCCTGGGTCCCATCAAAGTTCAATGACCCCATGCAGGTCTAAGACCTGTATCCAGGCCAAGGCCTCCTTGGCTGGGTCTCTCTGAGTCCTCCAGACCCCCTGTAGGACCAAGACCTTTATTAGGTACTTGGCAGACCTGGTCCTGGGTCCCACCAAAGTTCAAGGACCCCATGCAGGCCTAAGACCTGTACCCAGACCAAGGCCTCCTTGGCTGGGTCTCTCTGAGTCATCAGGAGCCCCTGTAGGACCAAGACCTGTATGGGGTACTTAGCAGACCTGGTCCTGGGTCCCACCAAAGTTCAAGGACCCCGTGCAGGTCTAAGACCTGTACCCAGACAGAGTCCTCCTTGGCTGGGTCTCTCTGAGTCATCAGAAGCCCCTGTAGGACCAAGACCTGTATGGGGTACTTGGCAGACCTGGTCCTGGGTCCCAGCAAAGTTCAATGACCCCGTGCAGGTCTCAGACCTGTACCCAGACAAAGTCCTCCTTGGCTGGGTCTCTCTGAGTCCTCCAGACCCCCTGTAGGACCAAGACCTGTATGGGGTACTTAGCAGACCTGGTCCTGGGTCCCACCAAAGTTCAAGGACCCCATGCAGGTCTCAGACCTGTACCCAGACAAAGTCCTCCTTGGCTGGGTACAGCTGGGTCATCAGAAGCCCCTGTAGGACCAAGACCTTTATTAGGTACTTGGCAGACCCGGTCCTGGGTCCCACCAAAGTTCAAGGACCCCATGCAGGCCTAAGACCTGTACCCAGACCAAGTCCTCCTTGGCTGGGTGCAGCTGAGTCATCCAGAGCCCCTGTAGGACCAAGACCTGTATGGGGTACTTGGCAGACCTGGTCCTGGGTCCCAGCAAAGTTCAATGACCCCCGTGCAGCTCCAGACCTGTACCCAGACAAAGTCCTCCTTGGCTGGGTCTCTCTGAGTCATCCAGACCCCCTGTAGGACCAAGACCTGTATGAGGTACTTGGCAGACCTGGTCCTGGGTCCCAGCAAAGTTCAATGACCCCATGCAGGTCTAAGACCTGTACCCAGACTAAGACCTCCTTGGCTGGGTGCAGCTGAGTCCTCCAGACCCCCTGTAGGACCAAGACCTTTATTAGGTACTTGGCAGACCTGGTCCTGGGTCCCAGCAAAGTTCAAGGACCCCGTGCAGGTCTAAGACCTGTACCCAGACCAAGGCCTCCTTGGCTGGGTCTCTCTGAGTCATCAGGAGCCCCTGTAGGCCCAAGACCTTTATTAGGGACTTGGCAGACCTGGTCCGGGTCCCACCAAAGTTCAATGACCCCATGCAGGTCTCAGACCTGTACCCAGACAAAGTCCTCCTTGGCTGGGTGCAGCTGAGTCATCAGGAGCCCCTGTAGGCCCAAGACCTTTATGACGGACTTAGCAGACCTGGTCCTGGGTCCCACCAAAGTTCAATGACCCCATGCAGGTCTCAGACCTGTACCCAGACAAAGTCCTCCTTGGCTGGGTGCAGCTGAGTCATCAGGAGCCCCTGTAGGAACAAGACCTGTATGGGGTACTTGGCAGACCTGGTCCTGGGTCCCAGCAAAGTTCAATGACCCCGTGCAGGTCTCAGACCTGTACCCAGACAAAGTCCTCCTTGGCTGGGTCTCTCTGAGTCCTCCAGACCCCCTGTAGGACCAAGACCTGTATGGGGTACTTGGCAGACCTGGTCCGGGTCCCATCAAAGTGCAATGACCCCATGCAGGTCTCAGACCTGTACCCAGACAAAGTCCTCCTTGGCTGGGTGCAGCTGAGTCATCAGGAGCCCCCCTAGGCCCAAGACCTTTATGACGGACTTAGCAGACCTGGTCCTGGGTCCCACCAAAGTTCAATGACCCCATGCAGGTCTCAGACCTGTACCCAGACAAAGTCCTCCTTGGCTGGGTGCAGCTGAGTCATCCAGAGCCCCTGTAGGACCAAGACCTGTATGGGGTACTTGGCAGACCTGGTCCTGGGTCCCAGCAAAGTGCAATGACCCCCGTGCAGCTCCAGACCTGTACCCAGACCTAGTCCTCCTTGGCTGTGTATAGCTGGGTCATCCAGAGCCCCTGTAGGCCCAAGACCTGTATGGGGTACTTGGCAGACCTGGTCCTGGGTCCCAGCACAGCTCAAGGACCCCCATGCAGGTCCAGACCTGTACCCGGACTTGGTGGACCAGGTCTGGGTCTCTCTGAGTCACCAGGACCCCCCCTCCAGGTCCAAAACCTGGTCCTGGAGCTCTGTTTAAATGTCTCACTCGCTGCTCGGCCCCCACCTTTTTTCTCGCTCTACTTTCGGAGCAAACAGCCCCCCCCTCGGGAAGAGAAAACTTTAACTTTTTCCCGAAATCTGAAAAACAACTGAAAATCAGACAGAGTCCAGCTTTAGACTTGGATAACCAGGGGTCTGGGGGGGTCTTAGATAACCAGGGGTCTGGGCCTTGGATCACCAGGGGTCTGGAGGTCTTAGATAACCAGGGGTCTGGGCCTTGGATCACCAGGGGTCCGGGGGTCTTAGATAACCAGGGGTCTGGGCCTTGGATCACCAGGGGTCTGGAGGTCTTAGATAACCAGGGGTCTGTGCCGTAGATCACCAGGGGTCTGGGGGTCTTAGATAACCAGGGCTCTGAGCCTTGGATCACCAGGGGTCTGGGGGGTCTTAGATAACCAGGGCTCTGGGACTTAGATAACCAGGGCTCTGGGCACTCTGTCTGTATCTCGAAAAAAGTCGAAAATCAGACAGAGTCCAGCCTTTTAGATAACCAGGGCTCTGAGATTTAGATAACCAGGGCTCTGAGATTTAGATAACCAGGGCTCTGAAATCGGGAAAAAGTTGAAAATCAGACAGAGTCCAGCGATTTAGATAACCAGGGCTCTGAGATTTAGACAACCAAGGGCGCCAAAAGGACCGTAAGATAACAACCGAAAACATTTTGTGTTCATTATTTTACATAAATCAGTTAAGACACGACGCGACAAAATTACCTCTCGCACGATTTCAGAAACCCAGTTTTCAGAAACAGAGGCACCAGGCCTTGAGGGCGGACATTTT
>NC_136594.1:29653410-29657783 GCF_910589615.1 Taurulus bubalis
CAAAATCTGGATCTAGATAACCAGGGGTCTGGGGGTCTTAGATAACCAGGGGTCTGGCACTTAGATCACCAGGGGTCTGGCACTTAGATAACCAGGGGTCTGGCACTTAGATAACCAGGGGTCTGGCACTTGGATAACCAGGGGTCTGGCACTTGGATAACCAGGGCTCTGGGCACTTAGACTATTTCTCTTTGGCAAAATCTGGATCTAGATAACCAGGGGCGCCAAACTCTAAAACGGCGGAACTTGGGTTTTAACTCAGGGGTGGGGGCTTAAGTGTGGGTCCACGGGGGTCGGGGGGTGAGCCGGGTCCCAGGGGGGGCTCCGGAGGGGGGGGTGGGTTAGCGTGTATGCTAAGCCATGGTTTGGGTGCTTGTGAGTGGGGGTGTGATGAGTGCAGTGTGTGCCCTCCCTCTCTTCCTCCAGCGTGAGGGAGGGAGGGAGGGCTTTTTTTTTGTTCTCTGGCCAGGAGAGATGCAGCTTGACATGTGTAGTGGGAGCCTCTGTGGTTCTCTGGGGGGTCCAGGGTGATGAGAACCAGCATGAATCGGCAATAAAGTGTTCAATGTGTGGGTAAATATGTGCAGTGAGAGCCTCTCTGGTTCTCATGGAGGTCCAGGGTCATTACTGTTAGTATGAATCGGTATTAAAGTGCTCAATGTGGGGGTTAATATGTGCAATAAGACCCTCTCTGGTTCTCAGGTACCTCCAGGGTCATCACTGTTAGTGTGAATCGGCAATAAAGTGTTCAATGTGTGGGTTAATATGTGCAGTGAGAGCCTCTCTGGTTCTCAGGTACCTCCAGGGTGATGAGAACCAGCATGAATCGGTAATAAAGTGTTCAATGTGTGGGTTAATATGTGTAGTGGGAGCCTCTCTGGTTCTCAGTGACCTCCAGGGTGAATACTGTTAGTATGAATCGGCATTAAAGTGTTCAATGTGTGGGTAAATATGTGCAGTGAGAGCCTCTCTGGTTCTCAGTGACCTCCAGGGTCATTACTGCAAGCATGAATCGGTATTAAAGTCTTCAATGTGGGGGTTAATATGTGCAATGAGACCCTCTCTGGTTCTCAGGTACCTCCAGGGTCATCACTGTTAGTGTGAATCGGCATTAAAGTGTTCAATGTGTGGGTTAATATGTGTAGTGGGAGCCTCTCTGGTTCTCAGGTACCTCCAGGGTGATGAGAACCAGCATGAATCGGTAATAAAGTGTTCAATGTGTGGGTTAATATGTGTAGTGGGAGCCTCTCTGGTTCTCAGTGACCTCCAGGGTGAATACTGTTAGTATGAATCGGCATTAAAGTGTTCAATGTGTGGGTAAATATGTGCAGTGAGAGCCTCTCTGGTTCTCAGTGACCTCCAGGGTCATTACTGCAAGCAGGAATCGGTATTAAAGTGTTCAATGTGGGGGTTAATATGTGCAATGAGACCCTCTCTGGTTCTCAGGTACCTCCAGGGTCATTACTGTTAGTGTGAATCGGCATTAAAGTGTTCAATGTGGGGGTTAATATGTGCAATGAGAGCCTCTCTGGTTCTCAGTGACCTCCAGGGTCATCACTGTTAGTGTGAATCGGCAATAAAGTGTTCAATGTGGGGGTTAATATGTGCAATGAGACCCTCTGTGGTTCTCAGGTACCTCCAGGGTCATTACTGCAAGCATGAATCGGCATTAAAGTGTTCAATGTGGGGGTTAATATGTGCAATGAGACCCTCTCTGGTTCTCAGTGACCTCCAGGGTCATTACTGTTAGTGTGAATCGGCATTAAAGTGTTCAATGTGGGGTTAATATGTGCAATGAGAGCCTCTCTGGTTCTCAGTGACCTCCAGGGTCATCACTGTTAGTGTGAATCGGCAATAAAGTGTTCAATGTGGGGGTTAATATGTGCAATGAGACCCTCTGTGGTTCTCAGGTACCTCCAGGGTCATTACTGCAAGCATGAATCGGCATTAAAGTGTTCAATGTGGGGGTTAATATGTGCAATGAGACCCTCTCTGGTTCTCAGTGACCTCCAGGGTCATTACTGCAAGCATGAATCGGCAATAAAGTGTTCAATGTGGGGGTTAATATGTGCAATGAGAGCCTCTCTGGCTGAATGAACTGGTAAAGTGTCATCCATAGTTTCCCAGCGGAGCCGGGCGTTTTAAATTCATAGCCTGGTAGAGGGCGCCACAGTGTGGCGACATCCAGGCATGACAGTTTGACCTGTGAATGTGCACTGTGCACTGTGCAAAGTGTGACGTTTTGAACGCTCTGTCGCTGGGCTGGAGCGGGCTGTGGAGCAGTGAGAAGCCCGAGGCCGGGCTTCCCGTCATCGGGCGGAGCTCCTCTTTCCAACGGCGTTGTCCGCGAGCAAATCGGAGCAGGCAAAGTCCTTTTCCAGGCCGGAAAGGTGGTGTCCGGCCTTTGCAACTTTAATGCAGGCTTCAGCTGGCACGCACTGAAACGGGGCTGGAGCGGGCTGTGGAGCAGTGAGAAGCCCGGGGCCGGGCTTCCCGTCATCGGGCAGAGCTCCTCTTTCCAACGGCGTTTTCCGCGAGCAAATCGGAGCAGGTGAAGTCCCTTTCCAGGCCGAAAAGGTGGTTCAACGTTCACTCGAGTGCAGTACTCGAAAACCCGCCACAGGAGGGAGCTTCGCGAGTTTGAAAACCGGGCTTTAGACGCACTGAAACGGGCCTGGGGAGGGCTGTGGAGCACCTAGAAGCACGCGGTTTGGCTCCACGTGTTCGGGGGACCCGCACCTACAGTTCGGTGGCGTCGGGGAGCGGATCCGAGCAGGGCAAGTGGTCCTCCCGGCTGGAGAGAGACCTCGCCTCCGCCAGACTCGGCGAAAACGCTCCAACAGGTCCGGCGCGGTCCCTGGAGCACAGAGAAGCCCGCGGCTGGCTCGCAGTGTTCAGGGGAGCCTCCTCTTCAATCCGGCGGGGGTCCGGGCGGCTCCAGGTGGCCGCGTTCGCCGGATAGCAATTGCGATGCGCCCTCCTGTGGGGAAAGTCCGGTACTGCAGCCGGGCGTTTTCCCGGCGCACTCAAACGGCTCTGCAGAGGGCTGTGGAGCAGCTAGAAGCCCGGGCTTTGGCTTCACGTCTTCAGGGGGACCTCCTCTTCGATTTGCCGGGGGTCTTGCGGACCCTGGCCGGGCAACAGCGAAAGGTCAAAGGTCAAGTTGTCCACGAGACCCCCAATGAGGCCAGGACCCTTCCCCGGACTGGCTGGACCATGTGTGGGTACAGGAGAGTCAGCAGGACCCCCCCAGAGACCCAGACCCTTCCCCAGGCTTGGTGGTCCAGGTCTGGGTCCACATAGAGACTGTGACCCCCCTAGAGGTCTCAGACCCTTACCCGGCCTTGGTGGTCCAGGTCTGGGTCCACATAGAGACTGTGACCCTCATAGACCTCCAGGACCCTTACCCAGACTTGGTGGTCCAGGTCTGGGTCCACATAGTGACTGGGACCCCCCTAGACCTCCAGGACCCTTACCCAGACAAAGTCCTCCTTGGCTGGGTCTGTCTGAGTCAATGAGACCCCCTGTAGGACCAGGACCTGTATTAGGTACTTGGCAGACCTGGTTCTGGGTCCCACCAAAGTTCAAGGACCCCGTGCAGGTCTAAGACCTGTACCCAGGCCAAGGCCTCCTTGGCTGGGTCTCTCTGAGTCCTCCAGACCCCCTGCAGGACCAAGACCTTTATTAGGGACTTGGCAGACCTGGTCCTGGGTCCCACCAAAGTTCAATGACCCCCGTGCAGCTCCAGACCTGTACCCAGACAAAGTCCTCCTTGGCTGGGTCTCTCTGGGTCATCCAGACCCCCTGTAGGACCAAGACCTGTATGAGGTACTTGGCAGACCTGGTCCTGGGTCCCAGCAAAGTTCAATGACCCCATGCAGGTCTCAGACCTGTACCCAGACAAGGAGGACTTGGCTGGGTACAGCTGGGTCATCAGGAGCCCCTGTAGGACCAAGACCTTTATTAGGGACTTGGCAGACCTGGTCCTGGGTCCCACCAAAGTTCAACGACCCCATGCAGGTCTCAGACCTGTACCCAGACAAAGTCCTCCTTGGCTGGGTCTCTCTGAGTCCTCCAGACCCCCTGTAGGACCAAGACCTTTATTAGGTACTTGGCAGACCTGGTCCGGGTCCCAGCAAAGTGCAATGACCCCATGCAGGTCTCAGACCTGTACCCAGACCAAGGCCTCCTTGGCTGGGTCTCTCTGAGTCATCAGGAGCCCCTGTGGGACCAAGACCTTTATTAGGTACTTGGCAGACCTGGTCCTGGGTCCCACCAAAGTTCAAAGACCCCATGCAGGTCTAAGACCTGTACCCAGACAGAGTCCTCTTTGGCTGGGTCTCTCTGAGTCATCAGGAGCCCCTGTAGGACCA
>NC_136594.1:29657983-29662983 GCF_910589615.1 Taurulus bubalis
GACGACCTTTATTAGGTACTTGGCAGACCTGGTCCTGGGTCCCACCAAAGTTCAATGACCCCCGTGCAGCTCCAGACCTGTACCCAGACCAAGGCCTCCTTGGCTGGGTCTCTCTGAGTCATCAGGAGCCCCTGTAGGACCAAGACCTGTATGGGGTACTTGGCAGACCTGGTCCTGGGTCCCAGCAAAGTTCAAGGACCCCGTGCAGGTCTAAGACCTGTACCCAGACCAAGGCCTCCTTGGCTGGGTCTCTCTGAGTCATCAGGAGCCCCTGTGGGACCAAGACCTTTATTAGGTACTTGGCAGACCTGGTCCTGGGTCCCACCAAAGTTCAATGACCCCGTGCAGGTCTCAGACCTGTACCCAGACAAAGTCCTCCTTGGCTGGGTCTCTCTGAGTCATCAGGAGCCCCTGTAGGACCAAGACCTGTATGAGGTACTTGGCAGACCTGGTCCGGGTCCCAGCAAAGTTCAATGACCCCATGCAGGTCTAAGACCTGTACCCAGGCCAAGGCCTCCTTGGCTGGGTCTCTCTGAGTCCCCCAGACCCCCTGTAGGACCAAGACCTTTATTAGGTACTTGGCAGACCTGGTCCTGGGTCCCAGCAAAGTTCAATGACCCCATGCAGGTCTCAGACCTGTACCCAGACTAAGACCTCCTTGGCTGGGTCTCTCTGAGTCCTCAGGAGCCCCTGTAGGACCAAGACCTGTATGAGGTACTTGGCAGACCTGGTCCGGGTCCCAGTAAAGTTCAATGACCCCATGCAGGTCTAAGACCTGTACCCAGGCCAAGGCCTCCTTGGCTGGGTCTCTCTGAGTCCCCCAGACCCCCTGTAGGACCAAGACCTTTATTAGGTACTTGGCAGACCTGGTCCTGGGTCCCAGCAAAGTTCAATGACCCCATGCAGGTCTCAGACCTGTACCCAGACTAAGACCTCCTTGGCTGGGTCTCTCTGAGTCCTCAGGAGCCCCTGTAGGACCAAGACCTGTATGAGGTACTTGGCAGACCTGGTCCGGGTCCCAGTAAAGTACAATGACCCCATGCAGGTCTCAGACCTGTACCCAGACCAAGTCCTCCTTGGCTGGGTACAGCTGGGTCATCCAGAGCCCCTGTAGGCCCAAGACCTGTATGAGGTACTTGGCAGACCTGGTCCTGGGTCCCAGCAAAGTTCAATGACCCCATGCAGGTCTCAGACCTGTACCCAGACTAAGACCTCCTTGGCTGGGTCTCTCTGAGTCCTCCAGACCCCCTGTAGGACCAAGACCTGTATGGGGTACTTGGCAGACCTGGTCCTGGGTCCCAGCAAAGTGCAATGACCCCCGTGCAGCTCCAGACCTGTACCCAGACAGAGTCCTCCTTGGCTGGGTCTCTCTGAGTCCTCAGGAGCCCCTGTAGGACCAAGACCTTTATTAGGTACTTGGCAGACCTGGTCCTGGGTCCCATCAAAGTGCAATGACCCCATGCAGGTCTCAGACCTGTACCCAGACTAAGACCTCCTTGGCTGGGTGCAGCTGAGTCATCAGGAGCCCCTGTGGGACCAAGACCTTTATTAGGGACTTAGCAGACCTGGTCCTGGGTCCCACCAAAGTTCAATGACCCCCGTGCAGCTCCAGACCTGTACCCAGACCAAGTCCTCCTTGGCTGGGTCTCTCTGAGTCCTCCAGACCCCCTGTAGGACCAAGACCTGTATGGGGTACTTGGCAGACCTGTCCTGGGTCCCAGCAAAGTGCAATGACCCCCGTGCAGCTCCAGACCTGTACCCAGACAGAGTCCTCCTTGGCTGGGTCTCTCTGAGTCCTCAGGAGCCCCTGTAGGACCAAGACCTTTATTAGGGACTTAGCAGACCTGGTCCTGGGTCCCAGCAAAGTTCAATGACCCCGTGCAGGTCTCAGACCTGTACCCAGACAAAGTCCTCCTTGGCTGGGTACAGCTGGGTCATCAGGAGCCCCTGTAGGACCAAGACCTTTATTAGGGACTTAGCAGACCTGGTCCTGGGTCCCACCAAAGTTCAATGACCCCATGCAGGTCTAAGACCTGTACCCAGACCAAGGCCTCCTTGGCTGGGTCTCTCTGAGTCCTCCAGACCCCCTGTAGGACCAAGACCTGTATTAGGTACTTGGCAGACCTGGTCCTGGGTCCCACCAAAGTTCAAAGACCCCATGCAGGTCTCAGACCTGTACCCAGACAAAGTCCTCCTTGGCTGGGTGCAGCTGAGTCATCAGGAGCCCCTGTAGGACCAAGACCTGTATGGGGTACTTGGCAGACCTGGTCCTGGGTCCCAGCAAAGTGCAATGACCCCCGTGCAGCTCCAGACCTGTACCCAGACAGAGTCCTCCTTGGCTGGGTCTCTCTGAGTCCTCAGGAGCCCCTGTAGGACCAAGACCTTTATTAGGTACTTGGCAGACCTGGTCCTGGGTCCCACCAAAGTTCAATGACCCCCGTGCAGCTCCAGACCTGTACCCAGACCAAGTCCTCCTTGGCTGGGTCTCTCTGAGTCATCAGGAGCCCCTGTAGGACCAAGACCTTTATTAGGTACTTGGCAGACCTTGTCCGGGTCCCACCAAAGTTCAATGACCCCATGCAGGTCTAAGACCTGTACCCAGACTAAGACCTCCTTGGCTGGGTGCAGCTGAGTCCTCCAGACCCCCTGTAGGACCAAGACCTTTATTAGGTACTTGGCAGACCTGGTCCTGGGTCCCAGCAAAGTTCAAGGACCCCATGCAGGTCTAAGACCTGTACCCAGACAGAGTCCTCCTTGGCTGGGTCTCTCTGAGTCATCAGGAGCCCCTGTAGGACCAAGACCTGTATTAGGTACTTGGCAGACCTGGTCCTGGGTCCCACCAAAGTTCAAGGACCCCATGCAGGCCTAAGACCTGTACCCAGACCAAGGCCTCCTTGGCTGGGTCTCTCTGAGTCATCAGGAGCCCCTGTAGGACCAAGACCTGTATGAGGTACTTGGCAGACCTGGTCCTGGGTCCCAGCAAAGTTCAATGACCCCATGCAGGTCTAAGACCTGTACCCAGACTAAGACCTCTTTGGCTGGGTCTCTCTGAGTCATCCAGACCCCCTGTAGGACCAAGACCTTTATTAGGTACTTGGCAGACCTGGTCCTGGGTCCCACCAAAGTTCAATGACCCCCGTGCAGCTCCAGACCTGTACCCAGACAGAGTCCTCCTTGGCTGGGTCTCTTTGAGTCATCAGAAGCCCCTGTAGGACCAAGACCTTTATTAGGTACTTGGCAGACCTGGTCCTGGGTCCCACCAAAGTTCAATGACCCCGTGCAGGTCTAAGACCTGTACCCAGACTAAGACCTCTTTGGCTGGGTCTCTCTGAGTCATCCAGACCCCCTGTAGGACCAAGACCTTTATTAGGTACTTGGCAGACCTGGTCCTGGGTCCCAGCAAAGTTCAAGGACCCCATGCAGGCCTAAGACCTGTACCCAGACAGAGTCCTCCTTGGCTGGGTCTCTCTGAGTCATCAGGAGCACCTGTAGGACCAAGACCTTTATTAGGGACTTAGCAGACCTGGTCCTGGGTCCCAGCAAAGTTCAAGGACCCCGTGCAGGTCTAAGACCTGTACCCAGACAGAGTCCTCCTTGGCTGGGTGCAGCTGAGTCCTCCAGACCCCCTGTAGGACCAAGACCTTTATTAGGTACTTGGCAGACCTGGTCCTGGGTACCACCAAAGTTCAATGACCCCATGCAGGTCTAAGACCTGTACCCAGGCCAAGGCCTCCTTGGCTGGGTCTCTCTGAGTCCTCCAGACCCCCTGTAGGACCAAGACCTGTATGAGGTACTTGGCAGACCTGGTCCTGGGTCCCAGCAAAGTTCAATGACCCCGTGCAGGTCTAAGACCTGTACCCAGACTAAGACCTCTTTGGCTGGGTCTCTCTGAGTCATCCAGACCCCCTGTAGGACCAAGACCTTTATTAGGTACTTGGCAGACCTGGTCCTGGGTCCCACCAAAGTTCAATGACCCCCGTGCAGCTCCAGACCTGTACCCAGACAGAGTCCTCCTTGGCTGGGTCTCTCTGAGTCATCAGAAGCCCCTGTAGGACCAAGACCTTTATTAGGTACTTGGCAGACCTGGTCCTGGGTCCCAGCAAAGTGCAATGACCCCCGTGCAGCTCCAGACCTGTACCCAGACAGAGTCCTCCTTAGCTGGGTGCAGCTGGGTCATCCAGACCCCCTGTAGGACCAAGACCTGTATGGGGTACTTGGCAGACCTGGTCCTGGGTCCCAGCAAAGTTCAATGACCCCATGCAGGTCTCAGACCTGTACCCAGACCAAGGCCTCCTTGGCTGGGTCTCTCTGAGTCATCAGGAGCCCCTGTAGGACCAAGACCTGTATGGGGTACTTGGCAGACCTGGTCCTGGGTCCCACCAAAGTTCAAGGACCCCGTGCAGGTCTCAGACCTGTACCCAGACAAAGTCCTCCTTGGCTGGGTCTCTCTGAGTCCTCCAGACCCCCTGTAGGACCAAGACCTGTATGGGGTACTTGGCAGACCTGGTCCTGGGTCCCACCAAAGTTCAAGGACCCCATGCAGGTCTCAGACCTGTACCCAGACAAAGTCCTCCTTGGCTGGGTGCAGCTGAGTCATCCAGAGCCCCTGTAGGACCAAGACCTGTATGGGGTACTTGGCAGACCTGGTCCTGGGTCCCAGCAAAGTGCAATGACCCCCGTGCAGCTCCAGACCTGTACCCAGACCTAGTCCTCCTTGGCTGTGTACAGCTGGGTCATCCAGAGCCCCTGTAGGCCCAAGACCTGTATGGGGTACTTGGCAGACCTGGTCCTGGGTCCCAGCACAGCTCAAGGACCCCCATGCAGGTCCAGACCTGTACCCGGACTTGGTGGACCAGGTCTGGGTCTCTCTGAGTCACCAGGACCCCCCCTCCAGGTCCAAAACCTGGTCCTGGAGCTCTGTTTAAATGTCTCACTCGCTGCTCGGCCCCCACCTTTTTTCTCGCTCTACTTTCGGAGCAAACAGCCCCCCCCTCGGGAAG
>NC_136594.1:29672983-29685483 GCF_910589615.1 Taurulus bubalis
AGGGGTCTGGGCCTTGGATCACCAGGGGTCTGGAGGTCTTAGATAACCAGGGGTCTGGGCCTTGGATCACCAGGGGTCTGGGGGTCTTAGATAACCAGGGGTCTGGCACTTAGATCACCAGGGGTCTGGCACTTAGATAACCAGGGGTCTGGCACTTAGATAACCAGGGCTCTGGGCACTTAGACTATTTCTCTTTGGCAAAATCTGGATCTAGATAACCAGGGGTCTGGGGGTCTTAGATAACCAGGGGTCTGGCACTTAGATCACCAGGGGTCTGGCACTTAGATAACCAGGGGTCTGGCACTTAGATAACCAGGGGTCTGGCACTTAGATAACCAGGGCTCTGGGCACTTAGACTATTTCTCTTTGGCAAAATCTGGATCTAGATAACCAGGGGCGCCAAACTCTAAAACGGCGGAACTTGGGTTTTAACTCAGGGGTGGGGGCTTAAGTGTGGGTCCACGGGGTCGGGGGGTGAGCCGGGTCCCAGGGGGGGCTCCGGAGGAGGGGGTGGGTTAGCGTGTATGCTAAGCCAGGTTTGGGTGCTTGTGAGTGGGGTGTGATGAGTGCAGTGTGTGCCCTCCCTCTCTTCCTCCAGCGTGAGGGAGGGAGGGAGGGCTTTTTTTTTGTTCTCTGGCCAGGAGAGATGCAGCTTGACATGTGTAGTGGGAGCCTCTGTGGTTCTCTGGGGGGTCCAGGGTGATGAGAACCAGCATGAATCGGCAATAAAGTGTTCAATGTGTGGGTAAATATGTGCAGTGAGAGCCTCTCTGGTTCTCATGGAGGTCCAGGGTGAATACTGTTAGTGTGAATCGGTGTTAAAGTGTTCAATGTGTGGGTAAATATGTGCAGTGAGAGCCTCTCTGGTTCTCATGGAGGTCCAGGGTGAATACTGTTAGTATGAATCGGTGTTAAAGTGTTCAATGTGTGGGTAAATATGTGCAGTGAGAGCCTCTCTGGTTCTCATGGAGGTCCAGGGTGAATACTGTTAGTATGAATCGGTGTTAAAGTGTTCAATGTGTGGGTAAATATGTGCAGTGAGAGCCTCTCTGGTTCTCATGGAGGTCCAGGGTGAATACTGTTAGTATGAATCGGCAATAAAGTGTTCAATGTGTGGGTTAATATGTGTAGTGGGAGCCTCTCTGGTTCTCATGGAGGTCCAGGGTGAATACTGTTAGTATGAATCGGCAATAAAGTGTTCAATGTGTGGGTTAATATGTGTAGTGGGAGCCTCTGTGGTTCTCAGGTACCTCCAGGGTCATCACTGTTAGTGTGAATCGGCATTAAAGTGTTCAATGTGGGGGTTAATATGTGTAGTGGGAGCCTCTCTGGTTCTCAGGTACCTCCAGGGTGAATACTGTTAGTATGAATCGGCAATAAAGTGTTCAATGTGGGGGTTAATATGTGCAATGAGACCCTCTCTGGTTCTCAGTGACCTCCAGGGTCATTACTGCAAGCATGAATCGGTATTAAAGTGTTCAATGTGGGGGTTAATATGTGCAATGAGACCCTCTCTGGTTCTCAGGTACCTCCAGGGTCATCACTGTTAGTGTGAATCGGCATTAAAGTGTTCAATGTGGGGGTTAATATGTGTAGTGGGAGCCTCTCTGGTTCTCAGGTACCTCCAGGGTGAATACTGTTAGTATGAATCGGCAATAAAGTGTTCAATGTGGGGGTTAATATGTGCAATGAGACCCTCTCTGGTTCTCAGTGACCTCCAGGGTCATTACTGCAAGCATGAATCGGTATTAAAGTGTTCAATGTGGGGGTTAATATGTGCAATGAGACCCTCTCTGGTTCTCAGGTACCTCCAGGGTCATCACTGTTAGTGTGAATCGGCATTAAAGTGTTCAATGTGGGGGTTAATATGTGTAGTGGGAGCCTCTCTGGTTCTCAGGTACCTCCAGGGTGAATACTGTTAGTATGAATCGGCATTAAAGTGTTCAATGTGTGGGTTAATGTGTGTAGTGGGAGCCTCTCTGGTTCTCAGGTACCTCCAGGGTCATTACTGTTAGTGTGAATCGGCATTAAAGTGTTCAATGTGGGGGTTAATATGTGCAATGAGACCCTCTCTGGTTCTCAGGTACCTCCAGGGTCATCACTGTTAGTGTGAATCGGCATTAAAGTGTTCAATGTGGGGGTTAATATGTGCAATGAGACCCTCTGTGGTTCTCAGGTACCTCCAGGGTCATTACTGCAAGCATGAATCGGCAATAAAGTGTTCAATGTGGGGGTTAATATGTGCAATGAGAGCCTCTCTGGCTGAATGAACTGGTAAAGTGTCATCCATAGTTTCCCAGCGGAGCCGGGCGTTTTAAATTCATAGCCTGGTAGAGGGCGCCACAGTGTGGCGACATCCAGGCATGACAGTTTGACCTGTGAATGTGCACTGTGCACTGTGCAAAGTGTGACGTTTTGAACGCTCTGTCGCTGGGCTGGAGCGGGCTGTGGAGCAGTGAGAAGCCCGAGGCCGGGCTTCCCGTCATCGGGCGGAGCTCCTCTTTCCAACGGCGTTGTCCGCGAGCAAATCGGAGCAGGCAAAGTCCTTTTCCAGGCCGGAAAGGTGGTGTCCGGCCTTTGCAACTTTAATGCAGGCTTCAGCTGGCACGCACTGAAACGGGGCTGGAGCGGGCTGTGGAGCAGTGAGAAGCCCGGGGCCGGGCTTCCCGTCATCGGGCAGAGCTCCTCTTTCCAACGGCGTTTTCCGCGAGCAAATCGGAGCAGGTGAAGTCCCTTTCCAGGCCGAAAAGGTGGTTCAACGTTCACTCGAGTGCAGTACTCGAAAACCGCCACAGGAGGGAGCTTCGCGAGTTTGAAAACCGGGCTTCAGACGCACTGAAACGGGCCTGGGGAGGGCTGTGGAGCACCTAGAAGCACGCGGTTTGGTTCCACGTGTTCGGGGGACCCGCACCTACACTTCGGTGGCGTCGGGGAGCGGATCCGAGCAGGGCAAGTGGTCCTCCCGGCTGGAGAGAGACCTCGCCTCCGCCAGACTCGGCGAAAACGCTCCAACAGGTCCGGCGCGGTCCCTGGAGCACAGAGAAGCCCGCGGGCTGGCTCGCAGTGTTCAGGGGAGCCTCCTCTTCAATCCGGCGGGGTCCGGGCGGCTCCAGGTGGCCGCGTTCGCCGGATAGCAATTGCGATGCGCCCTCCTGTGGGGAAAGTCCGGTACTGCAGCCGGGCGTTTTCCCGGCGCACTCAAACGGCTCTGCAGAGGGCTGTGGAGCAGCTAGAAGCCCGGGCTTTGGCTTCACGTCTTCAGGGGGACCTCCTCTTCGATTTGCCGGGGGTCTTGCGGACCCTGGCCGGGCAACAGCGAAAGGTCAAAGGTCAAGTTGTCCACGAGACCCCCAATGAGGCCAGGACCCTTCCCCGGACTGGCTGGACCATGTGTGGGTACAGGAGAGTCAGCAGGACCCCCCCAGAGACCCAGACCCTTCCCCAGGCTTGGTGGTCCAGGTCTGGGTCCACATAGAGACTGTGACCCTCATAGACCTCCAGGACCCTTACCCGGCCTTGGTGGTCCAGGCCTGGGTCCACATAGAGACTGTGACCCCCCTAGAGGTCTCAGACCCTTACCCGGCCTTGGTGGTCCAGGTCTGGGTCCAGCTAGTGACTGGGACCCCCCTAGACCTCCAGGACCTTTACCCAGACTTGGTGGTCCAGGTCTGGGTCCACATAGAGACTGGGACCCCCCCTAGACCTCCAGGACCTTTACCCAGACTTGGTGGTCCAGGTATGGGTCCACATAGAGACTGAGACCCCCCCTAGACCCCCAGGACCCTGACCCGGACTTGGTGGTCCAGGCCTGGGTCCACATAGAGACTGTGACCCCCCTAGAGGTCTCAGACCCTTACCCAGACTTGGTGGTCCAGGTCTGGGTCCACATAGAGACTGTGACCGCCCTAGACCTCCAGGACCCTTACCCAGACTTGGTGGTCCAGGTCTGGGTCCACATAGAGACTGAGACCCCCCTAGACCTCCAGGACCCTTACCCAGACTTGGTGGTCCAGGTCTGGGTCCACATAGAGACTGAGACCCCCCTAGACCTCCAGGACCCTTACCCAGACTTGGTGGTCCAGGTCTGGGTCCACATAGAGACTGGGACCCCCCCTAGACCTCCAGGACCTTTACCCAGACTTGGTGGTCCAGGTCTGGGTCCACATAGTGACTGGGACCCCCCTAGACCTCCAGGACCCTTACCCAGACAAAGTCCTCCTTGGCTGGGTCTCTCTGAGTCCTCCAGACCCCCTGTAGGACCAAGACCTGTATTAGGTACTTGGCAGACCTGGTCCTGGGTCCCACCAAAGTTCAAAGACCCCATGCAGGTCTCAGACCTGTACCCAGACAAAGTCCTCCTTGGCTGGGTACAGCTGGGTCATCAGGAGCCCCTGTAGGACCAAGACCTTTATTAGGGACTTAGCAGACCTGGTCCTGGGTCCCACCAAAGTGCAATGACCCCCGTGCAGCTCCAGACCTGTACCCAGACAGAGTCCTCCTTGGCTGGGTCTCTCTGAGTCCTCCAGACCCCCTGTAGGACCAAGACCTTTATTAGGTACTTGGCAGACCTGGTCCGGGTCCCAGCAAAGTGCAATGACCCCATGCAGGTCTCAGACCTGTACCCAGACAGAGTCCTCCTTGGCTGGGTCTCTCTGAGTCCTCCAGACCCCCTGTAGGACCAAGACCTGTATGGGGTACTTGGCAGACCTGGTTCTGGGTCCCAGCAAAGTGCAATGACCCCCGTGCAGCTCCAGACCTGTACCCAGACAGAGTCCTCCTTGGCTGGGTCTCTCTGAGTCATCAGAAGCCCCTGTAGGACCAAGACCTGTATGGGGTACTTGGCAGACCTGGTCCTGGGTCCCAGCAAAGTTCAATGACCCCGTGCAGGTCTCAGACCTGTACCCAGACAAAGTCCTCCTTGGCTGGGTCTCTCTGAGTCCTCCAGACCCCCTGTAGGACCAAGACCTGTATGGGGTACTTGGCAGACCTGGTTCTGGGTCCCAGCAAAGTGCAATGACCCCCGTGCAGCTCCAGACCTGTACCCAGACAGAGTCCTCCTTGGCTGGGTCTCTCTGAGTCATCAGAAGCCCCTGTAGGACCAAGACCTGTATGGGGTACTTGGCAGACCTGGTCCTGGGTCCCAGCAAAGTTCAATGACCCCGTGCAGGTCTCAGACCTGTACCCAGACAAAGTCCTCCTTGGCTGGGTCTCTCTGAGTCCTCCAGACCCCCTGTAGGACCAAGACCTGTATGGGGTACTTGGCAGACCTGGTCCTGGGTCCCACCAAAGTTCAAGGACCCCATGCAGGTCTAAGACCTGTACCCAGACAGAGTCCTCTTTGGCTGGGTCTCTCTGAGTCATCCAGACCCCCTGTAGGACCAAGACCTTTATTAGGTACTTGGCAGACCTGGTCCTGGGTCCCACCAAAGTTCAATGACCCCATGCAGGTCTAAGACCTGTACCCAGGCCAAGGCCTCCTTGGCTGGGTGCAGCTGAGTCCTCCAGACCCCCTGTAGGACCAAGACCTTTATTAGGTACTTGGCAGACCTGGTCCTGGGTCCCACCAAAGTTCAAGGACCCCATGCAGGTCTAAGACCTGTACCCAGGCCAAGGCCTCCTTGGCTGGGTGCAGCTGAGTCCTCCAGACCCCCTGTAGGACCAAGACCTTTATTAGGTACTTGGCAGACCTGGTCCTGGGTACCACCAAAGTTCAATGACCCCATGCAGGTCTAAGACCTGTACCCAGGCCAAGGCCTCCTTGGCTGGGTCTCTCTGAGTCCTCCAGACCCCCTGCAGGACCAAGACCTTTATTAGGTACTTGGCAGACCTGGTCCGGGTCCCAGCAAAGTTCAAAGACCCCATGCAGGTCTCAGACCTGTACCCAGACCAAGTCCTCCTTGGCTGGGTACAGCTGGGTCATCAGGAGCCCCTGTAGGACCAAGACCTTTATTAGGTACTTGGCAGACCTGGTCCTGGGTCCCAGCAAAGTTCAATGACCCCGTGCAGGTCTAAGACCTGTACCCAGACTAAGACCTCTTTGGCTGGGTCTCTCTGAGTCATCCAGACCCCCTGTAGGACCAAGACCTTTATTAGGTACTTGGCAGACCTGGTCCTGGGTCCCACCAAAGTTCAATGACCCCCGTGCAGCTCCAGACCTGTACCCAGACCAAGGCCTCCTTGGCTGGGTCTCTCTGAGTCATCAGGAGCCCCTGTAGGACCAAGACCTGTATGGGGTACTTGGCAGACCTGGTCCTGGGTCCCAGCAAAGTTCAAGGACCCCGTGCAGGTCTAAGACCTGTACCCAGACCAAGGCCTCCTTGGCTGGGTCTCTCTGAGTCATCAGGAGCCCCTGTGGGACCAAGACCTTTATTAGGTACTTGGCAGACCTGGTCCTGGGTCCCACCAAAGTTCAATGACCCCGTGCAGGTCTCAGACCTGTACCCAGACAAAGTCCTCCTTGGCTGGGTCTCTCTGAGTCATCAGGAGCCCCTGTAGGACCAAGACCTGTATGAGGTACTTGGCAGACCTGGTCCGGGTCCCAGCAAAGTTCAATGACCCCATGCAGGTCTAAGACCTGTACCCAGGCCAAGGCCTCCTTGGCTGGGTCTCTCTGAGTCCCCCCAGACCCCCCTGTAGGACCAAGACCTTTATTAGGTACTTGGCAGACCTGGTCCTGGGTCCCAGCAAAGTTCAATGACCCCATGCAGGTCTCAGACCTGTACCCAGACTAAGACCTCCTTGGCTGGGTCTCTCTGAGTCCTCAGGAGCCCCTGTAGGACCAAGACCTGTATGAGGTACTTGGCAGACCTGGTCCGGGTCCCAGTAAAGTTCAATGACCCCATGCAGGTCTAAGACCTGTACCCAGGCCAAGGCCTCCTTGGCTGGGTCTCTCTGAGTCCCCCAGACCCCCTGTAGGACCAAGACCTTTATTAGGTACTTGGCAGACCTGGTCCTGGGTCCCAGCAAAGTTCAATGACCCCATGCAGGTCTCAGACCTGTACCCAGACTAAGACCTCCTTGGCTGGGTCTCTCTGAGTCCTCAGGAGCCCCTGTAGGACCAAGACCTGTATGAGGTACTTGGCAGACCTGGTCCGGGTCCCAGTAAAGTACAATGACCCCATGCAGGTCTCAGACCTGTACCCAGACCAAGTCCTCCTTGGCTGGGTACAGCTGGGTCATCCAGAGCCCCTGTAGGCCCAAGACCTGTATGAGGTACTTGGCAGACCTGGTCCTGGGTCCCAGCAAAGTTCAATGACCCCATGCAGGTCTCAGACCTGTACCCAGACTAAGACCTCCTTGGCTGGGTCTCTCTGAGTCCTCCAGACCCCCTGTAGGACCAAGACCTGTATGGGGTACTTGGCAGACCTGGTCCTGGGTCCCAGCAAAGTGCAATGACCCCCGTGCAGCTCCAGACCTGTACCCAGACAGAGTCCTCCTTGGCTGGGTCTCTCTGAGTCCTCAGGAGCCCCTGTAGGACCAAGACCTTTATTAGGTACTTGGCAGACCTGGTCCTGGGTCCCATCAAAGTGCAATGACCCCATGCAGGTCTCAGACCTGTACCCAGACTAAGACCTCCTTGGCTGGGTGCAGCTGAGTCATCAGGAGCCCCTGTGGGACCAAGACCTTTATTAGGGACTTAGCAGACCTGGTCCTGGGTCCCACCAAAGTTCAATGACCCCCGTGCAGCTCCAGACCTGTACCCAGACCAAGTCCTCCTTGGCTGGGTCTCTCTGAGTCCTCCAGACCCCCTGTAGGACCAAGACCTGTATGGGGTACTTGGCAGACCTGGTCCTGGGTCCCAGCAAAGTGCAATGACCCCCGTGCAGCTCCAGACCTGTACCCAGACAGAGTCCTCCTTGGCTGGGTCTCTCTGAGTCCTCAGGAGCCCCTGTAGGACCAAGACCTTTATTAGGGACTTAGCAGACCTGGTCCTGGGTCCCAGCAAAGTTCAATGACCCCGTGCAGGTCTCAGACCTGTACCCAGACAAAGTCCTCCTTGGCTGGGTACAGCTGGGTCATCAGGAGCCCCTGTAGGACCAAGACCTTTATTAGGGACTTAGCAGACCTGGTCCTGGGTCCCACCAAAGTTCAATGACCCCATGCAGGTCTAAGACCTGTACCCAGACCAAGGCCTCCTTGGCTGGGTCTCTCTGAGTCCTCCAGACCCCCTGTAGGACCAAGACCTGTATTAGGTACTTGGCAGACCTGGTCCTGGGTCCCACCAAAGTTCAAAGACCCCATGCAGGTCTCAGACCTGTACCCAGACAAAGTCCTCCTTGGCTGGGTGCAGCTGAGTCATCAGGAGCCCCTGTAGGACCAAGACCTGTATGGGGTACTTGGCAGACCTGGTCCTGGGTCCCAGCAAAGTGCAATGACCCCCGTGCAGCTCCAGACCTGTACCCAGACAGAGTCCTCCTTGGCTGGGTCTCTCTGAGTCCTCAGGAGCCCCTGTAGGACCAAGACCTTTATTAGGTACTTGGCAGACCTGGTCCTGGGTCCCACCAAAGTTCAATGACCCCCCGTGCAGCTCCAGACCTGTACCCAGACCAAGTCCTCCTTGGCTGGGTCTCTCTGAGTCATCAGGAGCCCCTGTAGGACCAAGACCTTTATTAGGTACTTGGCAGACCTTGTCCGGGTCCCACCAAAGTTCAATGACCCCATGCAGGTCTAAGACCTGTACCCAGACTAAGACCTCCTTGGCTGGGTGCAGCTGAGTCCTCCAGACCCCCCTGTAGGACCAAGACCTTTATTAGGTACTTGGCAGACCTGGTCCTGGGTCCCAGCAAAGTTCAAGGACCCCATGCAGGTCTAAGACCTGTACCCAGACAGAGTCCTCCTTGGCTGGGTCTCTCTGAGTCATCAGGAGCCCCTGTAGGACCAAGACCTGTATTAGGTACTTGGCAGACCTGGTCCTGGGTCCCACCAAAGTTCAAGGACCCCATGCAGGCCTAAGACCTGTACCCAGACCAAGGCCTCCTTGGCTGGGTCTCTCTGAGTCATCAGGAGCCCCTGTAGGACCAAGACCTGTATGAGGTACTTGGCAGACCTGGTCCTGGGTCCCAGCAAAGTTCAATGACCCCATGCAGGTCTAAGACCTGTACCCAGACTAAGACCTCTTTGGCTGGGTCTCTCTGAGTCATCCAGACCCCCTGTAGGACCAAGACCTTTATTAGGTACTTGGCAGACCTGGTCCTGGGTCCCACCAAAGTTCAATGACCCCCGTGCAGCTCCAGACCTGTACCCAGACAGAGTCCTCCTTGGCTGGGTCTCTTTGAGTCATCAGAAGCCCCTGTAGGACCAAGACCTTTATTAGGTACTTGGCAGACCTGGTCCTGGGTCCCACCAAAGTTCAATGACCCCGTGCAGGTCTAAGACCTGTACCCAGACTAAGACCTCTTTGGCTGGGTCTCTCTGAGTCATCCAGACCCCCTGTAGGACCAAGACCTTTATTAGGTACTTGGCAGACCTGGTCCTGGGTCCCAGCAAAGTTCAAGGACCCCATGCAGGCCTAAGACCTGTACCCAGACAGAGTCCTCCTTGGCTGGGTCTCTCTGAGTCATCAGGAGCACCTGTAGGACCAAGACCTTTATTAGGGACTTAGCAGACCTGGTCCTGGGTCCCAGCAAAGTTCAAGGACCCCGTGCAGGTCTAAGACCTGTACCCAGACAGAGTCCTCCTTGGCTGGGTGCAGCTGAGTCCTCCAGACCCCCTGTAGGACCAAGACCTTTATTAGGTACTTGGCAGACCTGGTCCTGGGTACCACCAAAGTTCAATGACCCCATGCAGGTCTAAGACCTGTACCCAGGCCAAGGCCTCCTTGGCTGGGTCTCTCTGAGTCCTCCAGACCCCCTGTAGGACCAAGACCTGTATGAGGTACTTGGCAGACCTGGTCCTGGGTCCCAGCAAAGTTCAATGACCCCGTGCAGGTCTAAGACCTGTACCCAGACTAAGACCTCTTTGGCTGGGTCTCTCTGAGTCATCCAGACCCCCTGTAGGACCAAGACCTTTATTAGGTACTTGGCAGACCTGGTCCTGGGTCCCACCAAAGTTCAATGACCCCCGTGCAGCTCCAGACCTGTACCCAGACAGAGTCCTCCTTGGCTGGGTCTCTCTGAGTCATCAGAAGCCCCTGTAGGACCAAGACCTTTATTAGGTACTTGGCAGACCGTGTCCTGGGTCCCAGCAAAGTGCAATGACCCCCGTGCAGCTCCAGACCTGTACCCAGACAGAGTCCTCCTTAGCTGGGTGCAGCTGGGTCATCCAGACCCCCTGTAGGACCAAGACCTGTATGGGGTACTTGGCAGACCTGGTCCTGGGTCCCAGCAAAGTTCAATGACCCCATGCAGGTCTCAGACCTGTACCCAGACCAAGGCCTCCTTGGCTGGGTCTCTCTGAGTCATCAGGAGCCCCTGTAGGACCAAGACCTGTATGGGGTACTTGGCAGACCTGGTCCTGGGTCCCACCAAAGTTCAAGGACCCCGTGCAGGTCTCAGACCTGTACCCAGACAAAGTCCTCCTTGGCTGGGTCTCTCTGAGTCCTCCAGACCCCCTGTAGGACCAAGACCTGTATGGGGTACTTGGCAGACCTGGTCCTGGGTCCCACCAAAGTTCAAGGACCCCATGCAGGTCTCAGACCTGTACCCAGACAAAGTCCTCCTTGGCTGGGTGCAGCTGAGTCATCCAGAGCCCCCTGTAGGACCCAAGACCTGTATGGGGTACTTGGCAGACTGGTCCTGGGTCCCAGCAAAGTGCAATGACCCCCGTGCAGCTCCAGACCTGTACCCAGACCTAGTCCTCCTTGGCTGTGTAACAGCTGGGTCATCCAGAGCCCCTGTAGGCCCAAGACCTGTATGGGGTACTTGGCAGACCTGGTCCTGGGTCCCAGCACAGCTCAAGGACCCCCATGCAGGTCCAGACCTGTACCCGGACTTGGTGGACCAGGTCTGGGTCTCTCTGAGTCACCAGGACCCCCCCTCCAGGTCCAAAACCTGGTCCTGGAGCTCTGTTTAAATGTCTCACTCGCTGCTCGGCCCCCACCTTTTTTCTCGCTCTACTTTCGGAGCAAACAGCCCCCCCCTCGGGAAGAGAAAACTTTAACTTTTTTCCCGAAATCTGAAAAACAACTGAAAATCAGACAGAGTCCAGCTTTAGACTTGGATAACCAGGGGTCTGGGGGGGGTCTTAGATAACCAGGGGTCTGGGCCTTGGATCACCAGGGGTCTGGAGGTCTTAGATAACCAGGGGTCTGGGCCTTGGATCACCAGGGGTCCGGGGGTCTTAGATAACCAGGGGTCTGGGCCTTGGATCACCAGGGGTCTGGAGGTCTTAGATAACCAGGGGTCTGTGCCGTAGATCACCAGGGGTCTGGGGGGTCTTAGATAACCAGGGCTCTGAGCCTTGGATCACCAGGGGTCTGGGGGGGTCTTAGATAACCAGGGCTCTGGGACTTAGATAACCAGGGCTCTGGGCACTCTGTCTGTATCTCGAAAAAAGTCGAAAATCAGACAGAGTCCAGCCTTTTAGATAACCAGGGCTCTGAGATTTAGATAACCAGGGCTCTGAGATTTAGATAACCAGGGCTCTGAAATCGGGAAAAAAGTTGAAAATCAGACAGAGTCCAGCGATTTAGATAACCAGGGCTCTGAGATTTAGACAACCAAGGGCGCCAAAAGGACCGTAAGATAACAACCGAAAACATTTTGTGTTCATTATTTTACATAAATCAGTTAAGACACGACGCGACAAAATTACCTCTCGCACGATTTCAGAAACCCAGTTTTCAGAAACAGAGGCACCAGGCCTTGAGGGCGGACATTTTCAGAGATGTATGCCCACGATGAGTGCACCCTATTTGGACAGAATGGCTGGAAATGTGGTGCTCATTGAGTGAATAAAAACAGTTTTGGGAGAAAAAAAAGGCGTTTGTGGAAGTCCACCCTGCTCGTCCGCGGAGCCCAATGGGAGTTTGGAACACTTTTCTGGGCATGAGAGGGACCTCACCCGGTGTGTGGCGCGGGCCACGGAGGTATTTTTCACAGTTTGGTGAGAAAAAAAAGGCGTTTGTGGAAGTCCACCCTGCTCATCCGCGGAGCCCAATGGGAGTTTGGAACACTTTTCTGGGCACGCGAGTGCCCTCACCCGGTGTGTGGCGCGGGCCACGGAGGTATTTTTCACAGTTTGGTGAAAAAGAAAAGGCGTTTGTGGAAGTCCACCCTGCTCATCCCCGGAGCCCAATGGGACTTTGGAACACTTTTCTGGGCACGCGAGTGCCCTCACCCGGTGTGTGGCGCGGGCCACGGAGGTATTTTTTGACAGTTTTGTCGACTTTGACGAAAAACAAAAAAGAGAGCCAGACCGATTCGCATACGTGACCCGCCATCGGAGGGCCCCCGCCGGCCGGCCTTGTGCCGGTGTTCTGGTGGGCGGTTCCTCCGGACGCGGGTTCGCCTCTAGGCCCGGGAGGAGCAATGGCGCAGGGGGTGCCCCGTTACACCTGCGTC
>NC_136594.1:29692991-29702991 GCF_910589615.1 Taurulus bubalis
GTTTCTGAAATCGTGCGAGAGGTAATTTTGTCGCGTCGTGTCTTAACTGATTTATGTAAAATAATGAACACAAAATGTTTTCGGTTGTTATCTTACGGTCCTTTTGGCGCCCTTGGTTGTCTAAATCTCAGAGCCCTGGTTATCTAAATCGCTGGACTCTGTCTGATTTTCAACTTTTTCCCGATTTCAGAGCCCTGGTTATCTAAATCTCAGAGCCCTGGTTATCTAAATCTCAGAGCCCTGGTTATCTAAAAGGCTGGACTCTGTCTGATTTTCGACTTTTTTCGAGATACAGACAGAGTGCCCAGAGCCCTGGTTATCTAAGTCCCAGAGCCCTGGTTATCTAAGACCCCCCAGACCCCTGGTGATCCAAGGCTCAGAGCCCTGGTTATCTAAGACCCCCAGACCCCTGGTGATCTACGGCACAGACCCCTGGTTATCTAAGACCTCCAGACCCCTGGTGATCCAAGGCCCAGACCCCTGGTTATCTAAGACCCCCGGACCCCTGGTGATCCAAGGCCCAGACCCCTGGTTATCTAAGACCTCCAGACCCCTGGTGATCCAAGGCCCAGACCCCTGGTTATCTAAGACCCCCCCAGACCCCTGGTTATCCAAGTCTAAAGCTGGACTCTGTCTGATTTTCAGTTGTTTTTCAGATTTCGGGAAAAAGTTAAAGTTTTCTCTTCCCGAGGGGGGGGCTGTTTGCTCCGAAAGTAGAGCGAGAAAAAAGGTGGGGGCCGAGCAGCGAGTGAGACATTTAAACAGAGCTCCAGGACCAGGTTTTGGACCTGGAGGGGGGGTCCTGGTGACTCAGAGAGACCCAGACCTGGTCCACCAAGTCCGGGTACAGGTCTGGACCTGCATGGGGGTCCTTGAGCTGTGCTGGGACCCAGGACCAGGTCTGCCAAGTACCCCATACAGGTCTTGGGCCTACAGGGGCTCTGGATGACCCAGCTGTACACAGCCAAGGAGGACTAGGTCTGGGTACAGGTCTGGAGCTGCACGGGGGTCATTGCACTTTGCTGGGACCCAGGACCAGGTCTGCCAAGTACCCCATACAGGTCTTGGTCCTACAGGGGCTCCTGATGACTCAGAGAGACCCAGCCAAGGAGGACTTTGTCTGGGTACAGGTCTGAGACCTGCATGGGGTCATTGAACTTTGGTGGGACCCGGACCAGGTCTGCTAAGTCCGTCATAAAGGTCTTGGGCCTAGGGGGGCTCCTGATGACTCAGCTGCACCCAGCCAAGGAGGACTTTGTCTGGGTACAGGTCTGAGACCTGCATGGGGTCATTGAACTTTGGTGGGACCCGGACCAGGTCTGCTAAGTCCGTCATAAAGGTCTTGGGCCTACAGGGGGTCTGGAGGACTCAGCTGCACCCAGCCAAGGAGGTCTTAGTCTGGGTACAGGTCTTAGACCTGCACGGGGTCCTTGAACTTTGCTGGGACCCAGGACCAGGTCTGCCAAGTACCTCATACAGGTCTTGGTCCTACAGGGGCTCCTGATGACTCAGCTGCACCCAGCCAAGGAGGACTCTGTCTGGGTACAGGTCTGGAGCTGCACGGGGGTCATTGCACTTTGCTGGGACCCAGGACCAGGTCTGCCAAGTACCCCATACAGGTCTTGGTCCTACAGGGGGTCTGGAGGACTCAGAGAGACCCAGCCAAAGAGGTCTTAGTCTGGGTACAGGTCTTAGACCTGCATGGGGTCATTGAACTTTGCTGGGACCCAGGACCAGGTCTGCCAAGTCCCTAATAAAGGTCTTGGGCCTACAGGGGCTCCTGATGACTCAGAGAGACCCAGCCAAGGAGGCCTTGGTCTGGGTACAGGTCTTAGACCTGCACGGGGTCCTTGAACTTTGCTGGGACCCAGGACCAGGTCTGCCAAGTACCTAATACAGGTCTTGGTCCTACAGGGGCTTCTGATGACTCAGAGAGACCCAGCCAAGGAGGACTCTGTCTGGGTACAGGTCTGGAGCTGCACGGGGGTCATTGCACTTTGCTGGGACCCAGGACCAGGTCTGCTAAGTACCCCATACAGGTCTTGGTCCTACAGGGGGTCTGGATGACCCAGCTGCACCCAGCTAAGGAGGACTCTGTCTGGGTACAGGTCTGAGACCTGCACGGGGTCATTGAACTTTGCTGGGACCCAGGACCAGGTCTGCCAAGTACCTAATAAAGGTCTTGGTCCTACAGGGGCTCCTGATGACTCAGAGAGACCCAGCCAAGGAGGACTTGGTCTGGGTACAGGTCTGGAGCTGCACGGGGGTCATTGAACTTTGGTGGGACCCAGGACCAGGTCTGCCAAGTACCTAATAAAGGTCTTGGTCCTACAGGGGCTCCTGATGACTCAGAGAGACCCAGCCAAGGAGGACTTGGTCTGGGTACAGGTCTGGAGCTGCACGGGGGTCATTGAACTTTGGTGGGACCCAGGACCAGGTCTGCCAAGTACCTAATAAAGGTCTTGGTCCTACAGGGGGTCTGGATGACTCAGAGAGACCCAGCCAAAGAGGTCTTAGTCTGGGTACAGGTCTTAGACCTGCATGGGGTCATTGAACTTTGGTGGGACCCGGACCAGGTCTGCTAAGTCCGTCATAAAGGTCTTGGGCCTACAGGGGGTCTGGAGGACTCAGCTGCACCCAGCTAAGGAGGTCTTAGTCTGGGTACAGGTCTTAGACCTGCACGGGGTCCTTGAACTTTGCTGGGACCCAGGACCAGGTCTGCCAAGTACCTCATACAGGTCTTGGTCCTACAGGGGCTCCTGATGACTCAGCTGCACCCAGCCAAGGAGGACTCTGTCTGGGTACAGGTCTGGAGCTGCACGGGGGTCATTGCACTTTGCTGGGACCCAGGACCAGGTCTGCCAAGTACCCCATACAGGTCTTGGTCCTACAGGGGCTCCTGATGACTCAGAGAGACCCAGCCAAGGAGGTCTTAGTCTGGGTACAGGTCTGAGACCTGCATGGGGTCATTGAACTTTGGTGGGACCCAGGACCAGGTCTGCCAAGTACCTAATAAAGGTCTTGGTCCTACAGGGGGTCTGGAGGACTCAGAGAGACCCAGCCAAGGAGGACTTTGTCTGGGTACAGGTCTGGAGCTGCACGGGGGTCATTGAACTTTGGTGGGACCCAGGACCAGGTCTGCCAAGTACCTAATAAAGGTCTTGGTCCTACAGGGGGTCTGGATGACTCAGAGAGACCCAGCCAAAGAGGTCTTAGTCTGGGTACAGGTCTTAGACCTGCACGGGGTCATTGAACTTTGCTGGGACCCAGGACCAGGTCTGCCAAGTACCTCATACAGGTCTTGGTCCTACAGGGGCTCCTGATGACTCAGCTGCACCCAGCCAAGGAGGACTCTGTCTGGGTACAGGTCTGGAGCTGCACGGGGGTCATTGCACTTTGGTGGGACCCAGGACCAGGTCTGCCAAGTCCCTAATAAAGGTCTTGGGCCTACAGGGGCTCCTGATGACTCAGAGAGACCCAGCCAAGGAGGCCTTGGTCTGGGTACAGGTCTTAGACCCGCACGGGGTCCTTGAACTTTGGTGGGACCCAGGACCAGGTCTGCCAAGTACCTAATAAAGGTCTTGGTCCTACAGGGGCTCCTGATGACTCAGAGAGACCCAGCCAAGGAGGTCTTAGTCTGGGTACAGGTCTTAGACCTGCATGGGGTCATTGAACTTTGGTGGGACCCAGGACCAGGTCTGCCAAGTACCTAATAAAGGTCTTGGTCCCACAGGGGCTCCTGATGACTCAGAGAGACCCAGCCAAGGAGGACTCTGTCTGGGTACAGGTCTTAGACCTGCACGGGGTCCTTGAACTTTGCTGGGACCCAGGACCAGGTCTGCCAAGTACCTCATACAGGTCTTGGGCCTACAGGGGCTCTGGATGACCCAGCTGTACCCAGCCAAGGAGGACTTGGTCTGGGTACAGGTCTGAGACCTGCATGGGGTCATTGTACTTTACTGGGACCCGGACCAGGTCTGCCAAGTGCCTAATAAAGGTCTTGGTCCTACAGGGGCTCCTGATGACTCAGAGAGACCCAGCCAAGGAGGACTCTGTCTGGGTACAGGTCTGGAGCTGCACGGGGGTCATTGAACTTTGGTGGGACCCAGGACCAGGTCTGCCAAGTACCTAATAAAGGTCTTGGTCCTACAGGGGCTCCTGATGACTCAGAGAGACCCAGCCAAAGAGGACTCTGTCTGGGTACAGGTCTTAGACCTGCATGGGGTCTTTGAACTTTGGTGGGACCCAGGACCAGGTCTGCCAAGTACCTAATAAAGGTCTTGGTCCTACAGGGGGTCTGGAGGACTCAGAGCGACCCAGCCAAGGAGGCCTTGGCCTGGGTACAGGTCTTAGACCTGCATGGGGTCATTGAACTTTGGTGGGACCCGGGACCAGGTCTGCCAAGTACCTAATAAAGGTCTTGGTCCTACAGGGGCTCCTGATGACTCAGAGAGACCCAGCCAAGGAGGCCTTGGCCTGGGTACAGGTCTTAGGCCTGCATGGGGTCCTTGAACTTTGGTGGGACCCAGGACCAGGTCTGCCAAGTACCCCATACAGGTCTTGGTCCTACAGGGGCTCCTGATGACTCAGCTGCACCCAGCCAAGGAGGACTTTGTCTGGGTACAGGTCTTAGACCTGCACGGGGTCATTGAACTTTGCTGGGACCCAGGACCAGGTCTGCCAAGTACCCCATACAGGTCTTGGTCCTACAGGGGCTTCTGATGACTCAGAGAGACCCAGCCAAGGAGGACTTAGTCTGGGTACAGGTCTGGAGCTGCACGGGGGTCATTGCACTTTGCTGGGACCCAGGACCAGGTCTGCTAAGTCCCTAATAAAGGTCTTGGTCCTACAGGGGCTCCTGATGACTCAGAGAGACCCAGCCAAAGAGGACTCTGTCTGGGTACAGGTCTTAGACCTGCATGGGGTCCTTGAACTTTGCTGGGACCCAGGACCAGGTCTGCTAAGTCCCTAATAAAGGTCTTGGTCCTACAGGGGCTCCTGATGACTCAGAGAGACCCAGCCAAAGAGGACTCTGTCTGGGTACAGGTCTTAGACCTGCATGGGGTCCTTGAACTTTGCTGGGACCCAGGACCAGGTCTGCTAAGTCCCTAATAAAGGTCTTGGTCCTACAGGGGCTCCTGATGACTCAGAGAGACCCAGCCAAAGAGGACTCTGTCTGGGTACAGGTCTTAGACCTGCATGGGGTCTTTGAACTTTGGTGGGACCCGGGACCAGGTCTGCCAAGTACCTAATAAAGGTCTTGGTCCTACAGGGGCTCCTGATGACTCAGAGAGACCCAGCCAAGGAGGCCTTGGTCTGGGTACAGGTCTGGAGCTGCACGGGGGTCATTGAACTTTGCTGGGACCCAGGACCAGGTCTGCCAAGTACCCCATACAGGTCTTGGTCCTACAGGGGCTCCTGATGGCTCAGAGAGACCCAGCCAAGGAGGTCTTAGTCTGGGTACAGGTCTGAGACCTGCATGGGGTCATTGAACTTTGCTGGGACCCAGGACCAGGTCTGCCAAGTACCTAATAAAGGTCTTGGTCCTACAGGGGCTCCTGATGACCCAGCTGCACCCAGCCAAGGAGGACTTTGTCTGGGTACAGGTCTGAGACCCGCATGGGGTCATTGAACTTTGGTGGGACCCAGGACCAGGTCTGCTAAGTCCCTAATAAAGGTCTTGGTCCTACAGGGGGTCTGGAGGACTCAGAGAGACCCAGCCAAGGAGGACTCTGTCTGGGTACAGGTCTGAGACCTGCACGGGGTCATTGAACTTTGGTGGGACCCGGACCAGGTCTGCCAAGTACCTCATACAGGTCTTGGTCCTACAGGGGGTCTGGATGACCCAGCTGCACCCAGCTAAGGAGGACTTTGTCTGGGTACAGGTCTGAGACCTGCACGGGGTCATTGAACTTTGGTGGGACCCGGACCAGGTCTGCCAAGTACCTCATACAGGTCTTGGTCCTACAGGGGCTCCTGATGACTCAGAGAGACCCAGCCAAGGAGGTCTTAGTCTGGGTACAGGTCTGGAGCTGCACGGGGGTCATTGCACTTTGCTGGGACCCAGGACCAGGTCTGCCAAGTACCCCATACAGGTCTTGGTCCTACAGGGGCTCTGGATGACTCAGCTGCACCCAGCCAAGGAGGACTTTGTCTGGGTACAGGTCTTAGACCTGCACGGGGTCCTTGAACTTTGCTGGGACCCAGGACCAGGTCTGCCAAGTACCTAATAAAGGTCTTGGTCCTACAGGGGGTCTGGATGACTCAGAGAGACCCAGCCAAGGAGGCCTTGGCCTGGGTACAGGTCTTAGACCTGCACGGGGTCATTGAACTTTGCTGGGACCCAGGACCAGGTCTGCCAAGTACCTAATAAAGGTCTTGGTCCTACAGGGGCTTCTGATGACTCAGAGAGACCCAGCCAAGGAGGACTCTGTCTGGGTACAGGTCTTAGACCTGCATGGGGTCATTGAACTTTGCTGGGACCCAGGACCAGGTCTGCCAAGTACCTAATAAAGGTCTTGGTCCTACAGGGGCTCCTGATGACTCAGAGAGACCCAGCCAGGGAGGACTTTGTCTGGGTACAGGTCTGAGACCTGCACGGGGTCATTGAACTTTGCTGGGACCCAGGACCAGGTCTGCCAAGTACCCCATACAGGTCTTGGTCCTACAGGGGCTCTGGATGACTCAGCTGCACCCAGCCAAGGAGGACTTTGTCTGGGTACAGGTCTTAGACCTGCACGGGGTCCTTGAACTTTGCTGGGACCCAGGACCAGGTCTGCCAAGTACCTAATAAAGGTCTTGGTCCTACAGGGGGTCTGGAGGACTCAGAGAGACCCAGCCAAGGAGGACTTTGTCTGGGTAAGGGTCCTGGAGGTCTAGGGGGGGTCCCAGTCACTATGTGGACCCAGACCTGGACCACCAAGTCTGGGTAAAGGTCCTGGAGGTCTAGGGGGGTCCCAGTCTCTATGTGGACCCAGACCTGGACCACCAAGGCCGGGTAAGGGTCTGAGACCTCTAGGGGGGTCACAGTCTCTATGTGGACCCAGGCCTGGACCACCAAGGCCGGGTAAGGGTCCTGGAGGTCTATGAGGGTCACTGTCTCTATGTGGACCCAGACCTGGACCACCAAGCCTGGGGAAGGGTCCTGGAGGTCTAGGGGGGTCACAGTCTCTATGTGGACCCAGACCTGGACCACCAAGTCTGGGTAAGGGTCCTGGAGGTCTAGGGGGGTCTCAGTCTCTATGTGGACCCAGACCTGGACCACCAAGTCTGGGCAAGGGTCCTGGAGGTCTAGGGGGGTCTCAGTCTCTATGTGGACCCAGACCTGGACCACCAAGTCTGGGTAAGGGTCCTGGAGGTCTAGGGGGGTCTCAGTCTCTATGTGGACCCAGACCTGGACCACCAAGTCTGGGTAAGGGTCCTGGAGGTCTAGGGGGGTCTCAGTCTCTATGTGGACCCAGACCTGGACCACCAAGTCTGGGTAAGGGTCCTGGAGGTCTAGGGGGTCTCAGTCTCTATGTGGACCCAGACCTGGACCACCAAGACCGGGTAAGGGTCTGAGACCTCTAGGGGGGTCACAGTCTCTATGTGGACCCAGGCCTGGACCACCAAGTCCGGGTCAGGGTCCTGGGGGTCTAGGGGGGGTCTCAGTCTCTATGTGGACCCAGACCTGGACCACCAAGTCTGGCTAAAGATCCTGGAGGTCTAGGGGGGTCACAGTCTCTATGTGGACCCAGACCTGGACCACCAAGGCCGGGTAAGGGTCTGAGACCTCTAGGGGGGTCACAGTCTCTATGTGGACCCAGACCTGGACCACCAAGCCTGGGGAAGGGTCTGGGTCTCTGGGGGGGTCCTGCTGACTCTCCTGTACCCACACAGGGTCCTGGCCTCATTGGGGGTCTCGTGGACAACTTGACCTTTGACCTTTCGCTGTTGCCCGGCCAGGGTCCGCAAGACCCCCGGCAAATCGAAGAGGAGGTCCCCCTGAAGACGTGAAGCCAAAGCCCGGGCTTCTAGCTGCTCCACAGCCCTCTGCAGAGCCGTTTGAGTGCGCCGGGAAAACGCCCGGCTGCAGTACCGGACTTTCCCCACAGGAGGGCGCATCGCAATTGCTATCCGGCGAACGCGGCCACCTGGAGCCGCCCGGACCCCGCCGGATTGAAGAGGAGGCTCCCCTGAACACTGCGAGCCAGCCCGCGGGCTTCTCTGTGCTCCAGGGACCGCGCCGGACCTGTTGGAGCGTCTTCGCCGAGTCTGGCGGAGGCGAGGTCTCTCTCCAGCCGGGAGGACCACTTGCCCTGCTCGGATCCGCTCCCCGACGCCACCGAAGTGTAGGTGCGGGTCCCCCGAACACGTGGAACCAAACCGCGTGCTTCTAGGTGCTCCACAGCCCTCCCCAGGCCCGTTTCAGTGCGTCTAAAGCCCGGTTTTCAAACTCGCGAAGCTCCCTCCTGTGGCGGTTTTCGAGTACTGCACTCGAGTGAACGTTGAACCACCTTTTCGGCCTGGAAAGGGACTTCACCTGCTCCGATTTGCTCGCGGAAAACGCCGTTGGAAAGAGGAGCTCTGCCCGATGACGGGAAGCCCGGTCCCGGGCTTCTCACTGCTCCACAGCCCGCTCCAGCCCCGTTTCAGTGCGTGCCAGCTGAAGCCTGCATTAAAGTTGCAAAGGCCGGACACCACCTTTCCGGCCTGGAAAAGGACTTTGCCTGCTCCGATTTGCTCGCGGACAACGCCGTTGGAAAGAGGAGCTCCGCCCGATGACGGGAAGCCCGGCCTCGGGCTTCTCACTGCTCCACAGCCCGCTCCAGCCCAGCGACAGAGCGTTCAAAACGTCACACTTTGCACAGTGCACAGTGCACATTCACAGGTCAAACTGTCATGCCTGGATGTCGCCACACTGTGGCGCCCTCTACCAGGCTATGAATTTAAAACGCCCGGCTCCGCTGGGAAACTATGGATGACACTTTACCAGTTCATTCAGCCAGAGAGGCTCTCATTGCACATATTAACCCCCACATTGAACACTTTAATGCCGATTCATGCTTGCAGTAATGACCCTGGAGGTACCTGAGAACCACAGAGGGTCTCATTGCACATATTAACCCCCACATTGAACACTTTATTGCCGATTCATGCTTGCAGTAATGACCCTGGAGGTCACTGAGAACCAGAGAGGGTCTCATTGCACATATTAACCCCCACATTGAACACTTTAATGCCGATTCATGCTTGCAGTAATGACCCTGGAGGTCACTGAGAACCACAGAGGGTCTCATTGCACATATTAACCCCCACATTGAACACTTTATTGCCGATTCATGCTTGCAGTAATGACCCTGGAGGTCACTGAGAACCAGAGAGGGTCTCATTGCACATATTAACCCCCACATTGAACACTTTATTGCCGATTCATACTAACAGTATTCACCCTGGAGGTACCTGAGAACCACAGAGGCTCTCACTACACATATTAACCCCCACATTGAGCACTTTAATACCGATTCACACTAACAGTGATGACCCTGGAGGTACCTGAGAACCAGAGAGGGTCTTATTGCACATATTAACCCCCACATTGAGCACTTTAATACCGATTCACACTAACAGTGATGACCCTGGAGGTACCTGAGAACCAGAGAGGGTCTTATTGCACATATTAACCCCCACATTGAGCACTTTAATACCGATTCACACTAACAGTGATGACCCTGGAGGTACCTGAGAACCAGAGAGGGTCTTATTGCACATATTAACCCCCACATTGAACACTTTAATGCCGATTCATGCTTGCAGTAATGACCCTGGAGGTACCTGAGAACCACAGAGGGTCTCATTGCACATATTAACCCCCACATTGAACACTTTATTGCCGATTCATGCTTGCAGTAATGACCCTGGAGGTCACTGAGAACCACAGAGGGTCTCATTGCACATATTAACCCCCACATTGAACACTTTAATACCGATTCATGCTTGCAGTAATGACCCTGGAGGTCAC
>NC_136594.1:29715491-29720606 GCF_910589615.1 Taurulus bubalis
GGTCTTAGACCTGCACGGGGTCCTTGAACTTTGCTGGGACCCAGGACCAGGTCTGCCAAGTACCTCATACAGGTCTTGGTCCTACAGGGGCTCCTGATGACTCAGCTGCACCCAGCCAAGGAGGACTCTGTCTGGGTACAGGTCTGGAGCTGCACGGGGGTCATTGCACTTTGCTGGGACCCAGGACCAGGTCTGCCAAGTACCCCATACAGGTCTTGGTCCTACAGGGGGTCTGGAGGACTCAGAGAGACCCAGCCAAAGAGGTCTTAGTCTGGGTACAGGTCTTAGACCTGCATGGGGTCATTGAACTTTGCTGGGACCCAGGACCAGGTCTGCCAAGTCCCTAATAAAGGTCTTGGGCCTACAGGGGCTCCTGATGACTCAGAGAGACCCAGCCAAGGAGGCCTTGGTCTGGGTACAGGTCTTAGACCTGCACGGGGTCCTTGAACTTTGCTGGGACCCAGGACCAGGTCTGCCAAGTACCTAATACAGGTCTTGGTCCTACAGGGGCTCCTGATGACTCAGAGAGACCCAGCCAAGGAGGACTCTGTCTGGGTACAGGTCTGGAGCTGCACGGGGGTCATTGCACTTTGCTGGGACCCAGGACCAGGTCTGCTAAGTACCCCATACAGGTCTTGGTCCTACAGGGGGTCTGGATGACCCAGCTGCACCCAGCTAAGGAGGACTCTGTCTGGGTACAGGTCTGAGACCTGCACGGGGTCATTGAACTTTGCTGGGACCCAGGACCAGGTCTGCCAAGTACCTAATAAAGGTCTTGGTCCTACAGGGGCTCCTGATGACTCAGAGAGACCCAGCCAAGGAGGACTTGGTCTGGGTACAGGTCTGGAGCTGCACGGGGGTCATTGAACTTTGGTGGGACCCAGGACCAGGTCTGCCAAGTACCTAATAAAGGTCTTGGTCCTACAGGGGCTCCTGATGACTCAGAGAGACCCAGCCAAGGAGGACTTGGTCTGGGTACAGGTCTGGAGCTGCACGGGGGTCATTGAACTTTGGTGGGACCCAGGACCAGGTCTGCCAAGTACCTAATAAAGGTCTTGGTCCTACAGGGGGTCTGGATGACTCAGAGAGACCCAGCCAAAGAGGTCTTAGTCTGGGTACAGGTCTTAGACCTGCATGGGGTCATTGAACTTTGGTGGGACCCGGACCAGGTCTGCTAAGTCCGTCATAAAGGTCTTGGGCCTACAGGGGGTCTGGAGGACTCAGCTGCACCCAGCTAAGGAGGTCTTAGTCTGGGTACAGGTCTTAGACCTGCACGGGGTCCTTGAACTTTGCTGGGACCCAGGACCAGGTCTGCCAAGTACCTCATACAGGTCTTGGTCCTACAGGGGCTCCTGATGACTCAGCTGCACCCAGCCAAGGAGGACTCTGTCTGGGTACAGGTCTGGAGCTGCACGGGGGTCATTGCACTTTGCTGGGACCCAGGACCAGGTCTGCCAAGTACCCCATACAGGTCTTGGTCCTACAGGGGCTCCTGATGACTCAGAGAGACCCAGCCAAGGAGGTCTTAGTCTGGGTACAGGTCTGAGACCTGCATGGGGTCATTGAACTTTGGTGGGACCCAGGACCAGGTCTGCCAAGTACCGAATAAAGGTCTTGGTCCTACAGGGGGTCTGGAGGACTCAGAGAGACCCAGCCAAGGAGGACTTTGTCTGGGTACAGGTCTGGAGCTGCACGGGGGTCATTGAACTTTGGTGGGACCCAGGACCAGGTCTGCCAAGTACCTAATAAAGGTCTTGGTCCTACAGGGGGTCTGGATGACTCAGAGAGACCCAGCCAAAGAGGTCTTAGTCTGGGTACAGGTCTTAGACCTGCACGGGGTCATTGAACTTTGCTGGGACCCAGGACCAGGTCTGCCAAGTACCTCATACAGGTCTTGGTCCTACAGGGGCTCCTGATGACTCAGCTGCACCCAGCCAAGGAGGACTCTGTCTGGGTACAGGTCTGGAGCTGCACGGGGGTCATTGCACTTTGGTGGGACCCAGGACCAGGTCTGCCAAGTCCCTAATAAAGGTCTTGGTCCTACAGGGGCTCCTGATGACTCAGAGAGACCCAGCCAAGGAGGCCTTGGTCTGGGTACAGGTCTTAGACCCGCACGGGGTCCTTGAACTTTGGTGGGACCCAGGACCAGGTCTGCCAAGTACCTAATAAAGGTCTTGGTCCTACAGGGGCTCCTGATGACTCAGAGAGACCCAGCCAAGGAGGCCTTGGCCTGGGTACAGGTCTTAGACCTGCATGGGGTCATTGAACTTTGGTGGGACCCAGGACCAGGTCTGCCAAGTACCTAATAAAGGTCTTGGTCCCACAGGGGCTCCTGATGACTCAGAGAGACCCAGCCAAGGGAGGACTCTGTCTGGGTACAGGTCTTAGACCTGCACGGGGTCCTTGAACTTTGCTGGGACCCAGGACCAGGTCTGCCAAGTACCCCATACAGGTCTTGGGCCTACAGGGGCTCTGGATGACCCAGCTGTACCCAGCCAAGGAGGACTTGGTCTGGGTACAGGTCTTAGACCTGCATGGGGTCCTTGAACTTTACTGGGACCCGGACCAGGTCTGCCAAGTACCTAATAAAGGTCTTGGTCCTACAGGGGCTCCTGATGACTCAGAGAGACCCAGCCAAGGAGGACTCTGTCTGGGTACAGGTCTGGAGCTGCACGGGGGTCATTGAACTTTGGTGGGACCCAGGACCAGGTCTGCCAAGTACCTAATAAAGGTCTTGGTCCTACAGGGGCTCCTGATGACTCAGAGAGACCCAGCCAAAGAGGACTCTGTCTGGGTACAGGTCTTAGACCTGCATGGGGTCTTTGAACTTTGGTGGGACCCAGGACCAGGTCTGCCAAGTACCTAATAAAGGTCTTGGTCCTACAGGGGGTCTGGAGGACTCAGAGCGACCCAGCCAAGGAGGCCTTGGCCTGGGTACAGGTCTTAGACCTGCATGGGGTCATTGAACTTTGGTGGGACCCGGGACCAGGTCTGCCAAGTACCTAATAAAGGTCTTGGTCCTACAGGGGCTCCTGATGACTCAGAGAGACCCAGCCAAGGAGGCCTTGGCCTGGGTACAGGTCTTAGACCTGCATGGGGTCATTGAACTTTGGTGGGACCCAGGACCAGGTCTGCCAAGTACCCCATACAGGTCTTGGTCCTACAGGGGCTCCTGATGACTCAGCTGCACCCAGCCAAGGAGGACTTTGTCTGGGTACAGGTCTTAGACCTGCACGGGGTCATTGAACTTTGCTGGGACCCAGGACCAGGTCTGCCAAGTACCCCATACAGGTCTTGGTCCTACAGGGGCTTCTGATGACTCAGAGAGACCCAGCCAAGGAGGACTCTGTCTGGGTACAGGTCTGGAGCTGCACGGGGGTCATTGCACTTTGCTGGGACCCAGGACCAGGTCTGCTAAGTCCCTAATAAAGGTCTTGGTCCTACAGGGGCTCCTGATGACTCAGAGAGACCCAGCCAAGGAGGACTCTGTCTGGGTACAGGTCTTAGACCTGCATGGGGTCCTTGAACTTTGCTGGGACCCAGGACCAGGTCTGCTAAGTCCCTAATAAAGGTCTTGGTCCTACAGGGGCTCCTGATGACTCAGAGAGACCCAGCCAAAGAGGACTCTGTCTGGGTACAGGTCTTAGACCTGCATGGGGTCCTTGAACTTTGCTGGGACCCAGGACCAGGTCTGCTAAGTCCCTAATAAAGGTCTTGGTCCTACAGGGGCTCCTGATGACTCAGAGAGACCCAGCCAAAGAGGACTCTGTCCTGGGTACAGGTCTTAGACCTGCATGGGGTCTTTGAACTTTGGTGGGACCCGGGACCAGGTCTGCCAAGTACCTAATAAAGGTCTTGGTCCTACAGGGGCTCCTGATGACTCAGAGAGACCCAGCCAAGGAGGCCTTGGTCTGGGTACAGGTCTGGAGCTGCACGGGGGTCATTGAACTTTGCTGGGACCCAGGACCAGGTCTGCCAAGTACCCCATACAGGTCTTGGTCCTACAGGGGCTCCTGATGGCTCAGAGAGACCCAGCCAAGGAGGTCTTAGTCTGGGTACAGGTCTGAGACCTGCATGGGGTCATTGAACTTTGCTGGGACCCAGGACCAGGTCTGCCAAGTACCTAATAAAGGTCTTGGTCCTACAGGGGCTCCTGATGACCCAGCTGCACCCAGCCAAGGAGGACTTTGTCTGGGTACAGGTCTGAGACCCGCATGGGGTCATTGAACTTTGGTGGGACCCAGGACCAGGTCTGCTAAGTCCCTAATAAAGGTCTTGGTCCTACAGGGGGTCTGGAGGACTCAGAGAGACCCAGCCAAGGAGGACTCTGTCTGGGTACAGGTCTGAGACCTGCACGGGGTCATTGAACTTTGGTGGGACCCGGACCAGGTCTGCCAAGTACCTCATACAGGTCTTGGTCCTACAGGGGGTCTGGATGACCCAGCTGCACCCAGCTAAGGAGGACTTTGTCTGGGTACAGGTCTGAGACCTGCACGGGGTCATTGAACTTTGGTGGGACCCGGACCAGGTCTGCCAAGTACCTCATACAGGTCTTGGTCCTACAGGGGCTCCTGATGACTCAGAGAGACCCAGCCAAGGAGGTCTTAGTCTGGGTACAGGTCTGGAGCTGCACGGGGGTCATTGCACTTTGCTGGGACCCAGGACCAGGTCTGCCAAGTACCCCATACAGGTCTTGGTCCTACAGGGGCTCTGGATGACTCAGCTGCACCCAGCCAAGGAGGACTTTGTCTGGGTACAGGTCTTAGACCTGCACGGGGTCCTTGAACTTTGCTGGGACCCAGGACCAGGTCTGCCAAGTACCTAATAAAGGTCTTGGTCCTACAGGGGGTCTGGGGGACTCAGAGAGACCCAGCCAAGGAGGCCTTGGCCTGGGTACAGGTCTTAGACCTGCACGGGGTCATTGAACTTTGCTGGGACCCAGGACCAGGTCTGCCAAGTACCTAATAAAGGTCTTGGTCCTACAGGGGCTTCTGATGACTCAGAGAGACCCAGCCAAGGAGGACTCTGTCTGGGTACAGGTCTTAGACCTGCATGGGGTCATTGCACTTTGGTGGGACCCAGAACCAGGTCTGCCAAGTACCTAATAAAGGTCTT
>NC_136594.1:29728306-29738306 GCF_910589615.1 Taurulus bubalis
ATCACCAGGGGTCTGGAGGTCTTAGATAACCAGGGGTCTGGGCCTTGGATCACCAGGGGTCTGGAGGTCTTAGATAACCAGGGGTCTGGGCCTTGGATCACCAGGGGTCTGGAGGTCTTAGATAACCAGGGGTCTGGGCCTTGGATCACCAGGGGTCTGGAGGTCTTAGATAACCAGGGGTCTGGGCCTTGGATCACCAGGGGTCTGGGGGTCTTAGATAACCAGGGGTCTGGCACTTAGATCACCAGGGGTCTGGCACTTAGATAACCAGGGGTCTGGCACTTAGATAACCAGGGCTCTGGGCACTTAGACTATTTCTCTTTGGCAAAATCTGGATCTAGATAACCAGGGGTCTGGGGGTCTTAGATAACCAGGGGTCTGGCACTTAGATCACCAGGGGTCTGGCACTTAGATAACCAGGGGTCTGGCACTTAGATAACCAGGGGTCTGGCACTTGGATAACCAGGGGTCTGGCACTTGGATAACCAGGGCTCTGGGCACTTAGACTATTTCTCTTTGGCAAAATCTGGATCTAGATAACCAGGGGCGCCAAACTCTAAAACGGCGGAACTTGGGTTTTAACTCAGGGGTGGGGGCTTAAGTGTGGGTCCACGGGGTCGGGGGGTGAGCCGGGTCCCAGGGGGGGCTCCGGAGGGGGGGGTGGGTTAGCGTGTATGCTAAGCCAGGTTTGGGTGCTTGTGAGTGGGGTGTGATGAGTGCAGTGTGTGCCCTCCCTCTCTTCCTCCAGCGTGAGGGAGGGAGGGAGGGCTTTTTTTTTGTTCTCTGGCCAGGAGAGATGCAGCTTGACATGTGTAGTGGGAGCCTCTGTGGTTCTCTGGGGGGTCCAGGGTGATGAGAACCAGCATGAATCGGCAATAAAGTGTTCAATGTGTGGGTAAATATGTGCAGTGAGAGCCTCTCTGGTTCTCATGGAGGTCCAGGGTCATTACTGTTAGTATGAATCGGTATTAAAGTGCTCAATGTGGGGGTTAATATGTGCAATAAGACCCTCTCTGGTTCTCAGGTACCTCCAGGGTCATCACTGTTAGTGTGAATCGGCAATAAAGTGTTCAATGTGTGGGTTAATATGTGCAGTGAGAGCCTCTCTGGTTCTCAGGTACCTCCAGGGTGATGAGAACCAGCATGAATCGGTAATAAAGTGTTCAATGTGTGGGTTAATATGTGTAGTGGGAGCCTCTCTGGTTCTCAGTGACCTCCAGGGTGAATACTGTTAGTATGAATCGGCATTAAAGTGTTCAATGTGTGGGTAAATATGTGCAGTGAGAGCCTCTCTGGTTCTCAGTGACCTCCAGGGTCATTACTGCAAGCATGAATCGGTATTAAAGTCTTCAATGTGGGGGTTAATATGTGCAATGAGACCCTCTCTGGTTCTCAGGTACCTCCAGGGTCATCACTGTTAGTGTGAATCGGCATTAAAGTGTTCAATGTGTGGGTTAATATGTGTAGTGGGAGCCTCTCTGGTTCTCAGGTACCTCCAGGGTGATGAGAACCAGCATGAATCGGTAATAAAGTGTTCAATGTGTGGGTTAATATGTGTAGTGGGAGCCTCTCTGGTTCTCAGTGACCTCCAGGGTGAATACTGTTAGTATGAATCGGCATTAAAGTGTTCAATGTGTGGGTAAATATGTGCAGTGAGAGCCTCTCTGGTTCTCAGTGACCTCCAGGGTCATTACTGCAAGCAGGAATCGGTATTAAAGTGTTCAATGTGGGGGTTAATATGTGCAATGAGACCCTCTCTGGTTCTCAGGTACCTCCAGGGTCATTACTGTTAGTGTGAATCGGCATTAAAGTGTTCAATGTGGGGGTTAATATGTGCAATGAGAGCCTCTCTGGTTCTCAGTGACCTCCAGGGTCATCACTGTTAGTGTGAATCGGCAATAAAGTGTTCAATGTGGGGGTTAATATGTGCAATGAGACCCTCTGTGGTTCTCAGGTACCTCCAGGGTCATTACTGCAAGCATGAATCGGCATTAAAGTGTTCAATGTGGGGGTTAATATGTGCAATGAGACCCTCTCTGGTTCTCAGTGACCTCCAGGGTCATTACTGTTAGTGTGAATCGGCATTAAAGTGTTCAATGTGGGGGTTAATATGTGCAATGAGAGCCTCTCTGGTTCTCAGTGACCTCCAGGGTCATCACTGTTAGTGTGAATCGGCAATAAAGTGTTCAATGTGGGGGTTAATATGTGCAATGAGACCCTCTGTGGTTCTCAGGTACCTCCAGGGTCATTACTGCAAGCATGAATCGGCATTAAAGTGTTCAATGTGGGGGTTAATATGTGCAATGAGACCCTCTCTGGTTCTCAGTGACCTCCAGGGTCATTACTGCAAGCATGAATCGGCAATAAAGTGTTCAATGTGGGGGTTAATATGTGCAATGAGAGCCTCTCTGGCTGAATGAACTGGTAAAGTGTCATCCATAGTTTCCCAGCGGAGCCGGGCGTTTTAAATTCATAGCCTGGTAGAGGGCGCCACAGTGTGGCGACATCCAGGCATGACAGTTTGACCTGTGAATGTGCACTGTGCACTGTGCAAAGTGTGACGTTTTGAACGCTCTGTCGCTGGGCTGGAGCGGGCTGTGGAGCAGTGAGAAGCCCGAGGCCGGGCTTCCCGTCATCGGGCGGAGCTCCTCTTTCCAACGGCGTTGTCCGCGAGCAAATCGGAGCAGGCAAAGTCCTTTTCCAGGCCGGAAAGGTGGTGTCCGGCCTTTGCAACTTTAATGCAGGCTTCAGCTGGCACGCACTGAAACGGGGCTGGAGCGGGCTGTGGAGCAGTGAGAAGCCCGGGGCCGGGCTTCCCGTCATCGGGCAGAGCTCCTCTTTCCAACGGCGTTTTCCGCGAGCAAATCGGAGCAGGTGAAGTCCCTTTCCAGGCCGAAAAGGTGGTTCAACGTTCACTCGAGTGCAGTACTCGAAAACCGCCACAGGAGGGAGCTTCGCGAGTTTGAAAACCGGGCTTCAGACGCACTGAAACGGGCCTGGGGAGGGCTGTGGAGCACCTAGAAGCACGCGGTTTGGTTCCACGTGTTCGGGGGACCCGCACCTACAGTTCGGTGGCGTCGGGGAGCGGATCCGAGCAGGGCAAGTGGTCCTCCCGGCTGGAGAGAGACCTCGCCTCCGCCAGACTCGGCGAAAACGCTCCAACAGGTCCGGCGCGGTCCCTGGAGCACAGAGAAGCCCGCGGGCTGGCTCGCAGTGTTCAGGGGAGCCTCCTCTTCAATCCGGCGGGGTCCGGGCGGCTCCAGGTGGCCGCGTTCGCCGGATAGCAATTGCGATGCGCCCTCCTGTGGGGAAAGTCCGGTACTGCAGCCGGGCGTTTTCCCGGCGCACTCAAACGGCTCTGCAGAGGGCTGTGGAGCAGCTAGAAGCCCGGGCTTTGGCTTCACGTCTTCAGGGGGACCTCCTCTTCGATTTGCCGGGGGTCTTGCGGACCCTGGCCGGGCAACAGCGAAAGGTCAAAGGTCAAGTTGTCCACGAGACCCCCAATGAGGCCAGGACCCTTCCCCGGACTGGCTGGACCATGTGTGGGTACAGGAGAGTCAGCAGGACCCCCCCAGAGACCCAGACCCTTCCCCAGGCTTGGTGGTCCAGGTCTGGGTCCACATAGAGACTGTGACCCCCCTAGAGGTCTCAGACCCTTACCCGGCCTTGGTGGTCCAGGTCTGGGTCCACATAGAGACTGTGACCCTCATAGACCTCCAGGACCCTTACCCAGACTTGGTGGTCCAGGTCTGGGTCCACATAGTGACTGGGACCCCCCTAGACCTCCAGGACCCTTACCCAGACAAAGTCCTCCTTGGCTGGGTCTGTCTGAGTCAATGAGACCCCCTGTAGGACCAGGACCTGTATTAGGTACTTGGCAGACCTGGTTCTGGGTCCCACCAAAGTTCAAGGACCCCGTGCAGGTCTAAGACCTGTACCCAGGCCAAGGCCTCCTTGGCTGGGTCTCTCTGAGTCCTCCAGACCCCCTGCAGGACCAAGACCTTTATTAGGGACTTGGCAGACCTGGTCCTGGGTCCCACCAAAGTTCAATGACCCCCGTGCAGCTCCAGACCTGTACCCAGACAAAGTCCTCCTTGGCTGGGTCTCTCTGGGTCATCCAGACCCCCTGTAGGACCAAGACCTGTATGAGGTACTTGGCAGACCTGGTCCTGGGTCCCAGCAAAGTTCAATGACCCCATGCAGGTCTCAGACCTGTACCCAGACCAAGTCCTCCTTGGCTGGGTACAGCTGGGTCATCAGGAGCCCCTGTAGGACCAAGACCTTTATTAGGGACTTGGCAGACCTGGTCCTGGGTCCCACCAAAGTTCAACGACCCCATGCAGGTCTCAGACCTGTACCCAGACAAAGTCCTCCTTGGCTGGGTCTCTCTGAGTCCTCCAGACCCCCTGTAGGACCAAGACCTTTATTAGGTACTTGGCAGACCTGGTCCGGGTCCCAGCAAAGTGCAATGACCCCATGCAGGTCTCAGACCTGTACCCAGACCAAGGCCTCCTTGGCTGGGTCTCTCTGAGTCATCAGGAGCCCCTGTGGGACCAAGACCTTTATTAGGTACTTGGCAGACCTGGTCCTGGGTCCCACCAAAGTTCAAAGACCCCATGCAGGTCTAAGACCTGTACCCAGACAGAGTCCTCTTTGGCTGGGTCTCTCTGAGTCATCAGGAGCCCCTGTAGGACCAAGACCTTTATTAGGGACCTAGCAGACCTGGTCCTGGGTCCCAGCAAAGTTCAATGACCCCGTGCAGGTCTCAGACCTGTACCCAGACAAAGTCCTCCTTGGCTGGGTCTCTCTGAGTCCTCCAGACCCCCTGTAGGACCAAGACCTGTATGGGGTACTTGGCAGACCTGGTCCTGGGTCCCAGCAAAGTGCAATGACCCCCGTGCAGCTCCAGACCTGTACCCAGACAGAGTCCTCCTTGGCTGGGTCTCTCTGAGTCCCCCAGACCCCCTGTAGGACCAAGACCTTTATTAGGTACTTGGCAGACCTGGTCCTGGGTCCCAGCAAAGTTCAATGACCCCGTGCAGGTCTCAGACCTGTACCCAGACCAAGTCCTCCTTGGCTGGGTCTCTCTGAGTCATCAGGAGCCCCTGTAGGACCAAGACCTGTATGAGGTACTTGGCAGACCTGGTCCTGGGTCCCAGCAAAGTTCAATGACCCCGTGCAGGTCTCAGACCTGTACCCAGACAAAGTCCTCCTTGGCTGGGTCTCTCTGAGTCCTCCAGACCCCCTGTAGGACCAAGACCTTTATTAGGTACTTGGCAGACCTGGTCCTGGGTCCCAACAAAGTTCAAGGACCCCATGCAGGCCTAAGACCTGTACCCAGACCAAGGCCTCCTTGGCTGGGTCTCTCTGAGTCATCAGGGGCCCCTGTAGGACCAAGACCTTTATTAGGTACTTGGCAGACCTGGTCCTGGGTCCCAGCAAAGTTCAATGACCCCATGCAGGTCTAAGACCTGTACCCAGACAGAGTCCTCCTTGGCTGGGTCTCTCTGAGTCCTCCAGACCCCCTGTAGGACCAAGACCTTTATTAGGTACTTGGCAGACCTGGTCCTGGGTCCCACCAAAGTTCAATGACCCCCGTGCAACTCCAGACCTGTACCCAGACCAAGGCCTCCTTGGCTGGGTCTCTCTGAGTCATCAGGAGCCCCTGTAGGACCAAGACCTTTATTAGGGACTTAGCAGACCTGGTCCTGGGTCCCAGCAAAGTTCAAGGACCCCGTGCAGGTCTAAGACCTGTACCCAGACTAAGACCTCTTTGGCTGGGTCTCTCTGAGTCATACAGACCCCCTGTAGGACCAAGACCTTTATTAGGGACTTGGCAGACCTGGTCCTGGGTCCCACCAAAGTTCAATGACCCCCGTGCAGCTCCAGACCTGTACCCAGACAAAGTCCTCCTTGGCTGGGTCTCTCTGAGTCATCCAGACCCCCTGTAGGACCAGGACCTGTATGAGGTACTTGGCAGACCTGGTTCTGGGTCCCACCAAAGTTCAAAGACCCCATGCAGGTCTAAGACCTGTACCCAGACAAAGACCTCTTTGGCTGGGTCTCTCTGAGTCATCCAGACCCCCTGTAGGACCAAGACCTTTATTAGGTACTTGGCAGACCTGGTCCGGGTCCCACCAAAGTTCAAGGACCCCATGCAGGCCTAAGACCTGTACCCAGACAAAGACCTCTTTGGCTGGGTCTCTCTGAGTCATCCAGACCCCCTGTAGGACCAAGACCTTTATTAGGTACTTGGCAGACCTGGTCCTGGGTCCCACCAAAGTTCAATGACCCCCGTGCAGCTCCAGACCTGTACCCAGACAGAGTCCTCCTTGGCTGGGTCTCTCTGAGTCATCAGGAGCCCCTGTAGGACCAAGACCTGTATGGGGTACTTGGCAGACCTGGTCCTGGGTCCCAGCAAAGTTCAATGACCCCATGCAGGTCTCAGACCTGTACCCAGACAAAGTCCTCCTTGGCTGGGTCTCTCTGAGTCATCAGAAGCCCCTGTAGGACCAAGACCTGTATGGGGTACTTGGCAGACCTGGTCCGGGTCCCAGCAAAGTTCAATGACCCCATGCAGGTCTAAGACCTGTACCCAGACAGAGTCCTCCTTGGCTGGGTCTCTCTGAGTCATCAGAAGCCCCTGTAGGACCAAGACCTGTATGGGGTACTTGGCAGACCTGGTCCTGGGTCCCAGCAAAGTGCAATGACCCCCGTGCAGCTCCAGACCTGTACCCAGACAGAGTCCTCCTTGGCTGGGTGCAGCTGAGTCATCAGGAGCCCCTGTAGGACCAAGACCTGTATGAGGTACTTGGCAGACCTGGTCCTGGGTCCCACCAAAGTTCAACGACCCCATGCAGGTCTCAGACCTGTACCCAGACAAAGTCCTCCTTGGCTGGGTCTCTCTGAGTCATCAGAAGCCCCTGTAGGACCAAGACCTGTATGGGGTACTTGGCAGACCTGGTCCTGGGTCCCAGCAAAGTGCAATGACCCCCGTGCAGCTCCAGACCTGTACCCAGACAGAGTCCTCCTTGGCTGGGTGCAGCTGAGTCATCAGGAGCCCCTGTAGGCCCAAGACCTGTATGAGGTACTTGGCAGACCTGGTCCTGGGTCCCAGCAAAGTTCAATGACCCCATGCAGGTCTAAGACCTGCACCCAGACAGAGTCCTCCTTGGCTGGGTCTCTCTGAGTCATCAGAAGCCCCTGTAGGACCAAGACCTGTATGGGGTACTTGGCAGACCTGGTCCTGGGTCCCAGCAAAGTGCAATGACCCCATGCAGGTCTAAGACCTGTACCCAGACAAAGTCCTCCTTGGCTGGGTCTCTCTGAGTCCTCCAGACCCCCTGTAGGACCAAGACCTGTATGGGGTACTTGGCAGACCTGGTCCTGGGTCCCAGCAAAGTTCAAGGACCCCATGCAGGCCTAAGACCTGTACCCAGACCAAGGCCTCCTTGGCTGGGTCTCTCTGAGTCATCAGGAGCCCCTGTAGGACCAAGACCTGTATGGGGTACTTGGCAGACCTGGTCCTGGGTCCCAGCAAAGTTCAATGACCCCGTGCAGGTCTCAGACCTGTACCCAGACAAAGTCCTCCTTGGCTGGGTCTCTCTGAGTCCTCCAGACCCCCTGTAGGACCAAGACCTGTATGAGGTACTTGGCAGACCTGGTCCGGGTCCCACCAAAGTGCAATGACCCCCGTGCAGCTCCAGACCTGTACCCAGACAGAGTCCTCCTTGGCTGGGTGCAGCTGAGTCATCAGGAGCCCCTGTAGGACCAAGACCTTTATTAGGTACTTGGCAGACCTGGTCCTGGGTCCCAGCAAAGTTCAATGACCCCATGCAGGTCTAAGACCTGTACCCAGACAGAGTCCTCCTTGGCTGGGTCTCTCTGAGTCATCAGGAGCCCCTGTAGGACCAAGACCTTTATTAGGGACTTAGCAGACCTGGTCCTGGGTCCCAGCAAAGTTCAAGGACCCCGTGCAGGTCTAAGACCTGTACCCAGACAGAGTCCTCCTTGGCTGGGTCTCTCTGAGTCCTCCAGACCCCCTGTAGGACCAAGACCTTTATTAGGTACTTGGCAGACCTGGTCCTGGGTCCCAGCAAAGTTCAATGACCCCATGCAGGTCTCAGACCTGTACCCAGACTAAGACCTCCTTGGCTGGGTCTCTCTGAGCCATCAGGAGCCCCTGTAGGACCAAGACCTGTATGGGGTACTTGGCAGACCTGGTCCTGGGTCCCACCAAAGTTCAAGGACCCCGTGCAGGTCTAAGACCTGTACCCAGACAAAGACCTCTTTGGCTGGGTCTCTCTGAGTCATCCAGACCCCCTGTAGGACCAAGACCTTTATTAGGTACTTGGCAGACCTGGTCCTGGGTCCCACCAAAGTTCAATGACCCCCGTGCAGCTCCAGACCTGTACCCAGACCAAGTCCTCCTTGGCTGGGTCTCTCTGAGTCATCAGGAGCCCCTGTAGGACCAAGACCTTTATTAGGTACTTGGCAGACCTTGTCCGGGTCCCACCAAAGTTCAATGACCCCATGCAGGTCTAAGACCTGTACCCAGACTAAGACCTCCTTGGCTGGGTGCAGCTGAGTCCTCCAGACCCCCTGTAGGACCAAGACCTTTATTAGGTACTTGGCAGACCTGGTCCTGGGTCCCAGCAAAGTTCAATGACCCCGTGCAGGTCTAAGACCTGTACCCAGACAGAGTCCTCCTTGGCTGGGTCTCTCTGAGTCATCAGCAGCCCCTGTAGGACCAAGACCTGTATTAGGTACTTGGCAGACCTGGTCCTGGGTCCCAGCAAAGTGCAATGACCCCCGTGCAGCTCCAGACCTGTACCCAGACAGAGTCCTCCTTGGCTGGGTGCAGCTGAGTCATCAGGAGCCCCTGTAGGACCAAGACCTGTATTAGGTACTTGGCAGACCTGGTCCTGGGTCCCAGCAAAGTTCAAGGACCCCGTGCAGGTCTAAGACCTGTACCCAGACCAAGGCCTCCTTGGCTGGGTCTCTCTGAGTCATCAGGAGCCCCTGTAGGCCCAAGACCTTTATTAGGGACTTGGCAGACCTGGTCCTGGGTCCCACCAAAGTTCAATGACCCCATGCAGGTCTCAGACCTGTACCCAGACAAAGTCCTCCTTGGCTGGGTCTCTCTGAGTCATCAGAAGCCCCTGTAGGACCAAGACCTGTATGGGGTACTTGGCAGACCTGGTCCTGGGTCCCAGCAAAGTGCAATGACCCCCGTGCAGCTCCAGACCTGTACCCAGACAGAGTCCTCCTTGGCTGGGTGCAGCTGAGTCATCAGGAGCCCCTGTAGGACCAAGACCTGTATGAGGTACTTGGCAGACCTGGTCCTGGGTCCCAGCAAAGTTCAAGGACCCCGTGCAGGTCTAAGACCTGTACCCAGACTAAGACCTCCTTGGCTGGGTGCAGCTGAGTCCTCCAGACCCCCTGTAGGCCCAAGACCTTTATGACGGACTTAGCAGACCTGGTCCGGGTCCCACCAAAGTTCAATGACCCCATGCAGGTCTCAGACCTGTACCCAGACAAAGTCCTCCTTGGCTGGGTGCAGCTGAGTCATCAGGAGCCCCCCTAGGCCCAAGACCTTTATGACGGACTTAGCAGACCTGGTCCTGGGTCCCACCAAAGTTCAATGACCCCATGCAGGTCTCAGACCTGTACCCAGACAAAGTCCTCCTTGGCTGGGTGCAGCTGAGTCATCCAGAGCCCCTGTAGGACCAAGACCTGTATGGGGTACTTGGCAGACCTGGTCCTGGGTCCCAGCAAAGTGCAATGACCCCCGTGCAGCTCCAGACCTGTACCCAGACCTAGTCCTCCTTGGCTGTGTACAGCTGGGTCATCCAGAGCCCCTGTAGGCCCAAGACCTGTATGGGGTACTTGGCAGACCTGGTCCTGGGTCCCAGCACAGCTCAAGGACCCCCATGCAGGTCCAGACCTGTACCCGGACTTGGTGGACCAGGTCTGGGTCTCTCTGAGTCACCAGGACCCC
>NC_136594.1:29748306-29758306 GCF_910589615.1 Taurulus bubalis
TGGATCACCAGGGGTCTGGAGGTCTTAGATAACCAGGGGTCTGGGCCTTGGATCACCAGGGGTCTGGGGGTCTTAGATAACCAGGGGTCTGGCACTTAGATCACCAGGGGTCTGGCACTTAGATAACCAGGGGTCTGGCACTTAGATAACCAGGGCTCTGGGCACTTAGACTATTTCTCTTTGGCAAAATCTGGATCTAGATAACCAGGGGTCTGGGGGTCTTAGATAACCAGGGGTCTGGCACTTAGATCACCAGGGGTCTGGCACTTAGATAACCAGGGGTCTGGCACTTAGATAACCAGGGGTCTGGCACTTGGATAACCAGGGGTCTGGCACTTGGATAACCAGGGCTCTGGGCACTTAGACTATTTCTCTTTGGCAAAATCTGGATCTAGATAACCAGGGGCGCCAAACTCTAAAACGGCGGAACTTGGGTTTTAACTCAGGGGTGGGGGCTTAAGTGTGGGTCCACGGGGTCGGGGGGTGAGCCGGGTCCCAGGGGGGGCTCCGGAGGGGGGGGTGGGTTAGCGTGTATGCTAAGCCAGGTTTGGGTGCTTGTGAGTGGGGTGTGATGAGTGCAGTGTGTGCCCTCCCTCTCTTCCTCCAGCGTGAGGGAGGGAGGGAGGGCTTTTTTTTTGTTCTCTGGCCAGGAGAGATGCAGCTTGACATGTGTAGTGGGAGCCTCTGTGGTTCTCTGGGGGGTCCAGGGTGATGAGAACCAGCATGAATCGGCAATAAAGTGTTCAATGTGTGGGTAAATATGTGCAGTGAGAGCCTCTCTGGTTCTCATGGAGGTCCAGGGTCATTACTGTTAGTATGAATCGGTATTAAAGTGCTCAATGTGGGGGTTAATATGTGCAATAAGACCCTCTCTGGTTCTCAGGTACCTCCAGGGTCATCACTGTTAGTGTGAATCGGCAATAAAGTGTTCAATGTGTGGGTTAATATGTGCAGTGAGAGCCTCTCTGGTTCTCAGGTACCTCCAGGGTGATGAGAACCAGCATGAATCGGTAATAAAGTGTTCAATGTGTGGGTTAATATGTGTAGTGGGAGCCTCTCTGGTTCTCAGTGACCTCCAGGGTGAATACTGTTAGTATGAATCGGCATTAAAGTGTTCAATGTGTGGGTAAATATGTGCAGTGAGAGCCTCTCTGGTTCTCAGTGACCTCCAGGGTCATTACTGCAAGCATGAATCGGTATTAAAGTCTTCAATGTGGGGGTTAATATGTGCAATGAGACCCTCTCTGGTTCTCAGGTACCTCCAGGGTCATCACTGTTAGTGTGAATCGGCATTAAAGTGTTCAATGTGTGGGTTAATATGTGTAGTGGGAGCCTCTCTGGTTCTCAGGTACCTCCAGGGTGATGAGAACCAGCATGAATCGGTAATAAAGTGTTCAATGTGTGGGTTAATATGTGTAGTGGGAGCCTCTCTGGTTCTCAGTGACCTCCAGGGTGAATACTGTTAGTATGAATCGGCATTAAAGTGTTCAATGTGTGGGTAAATATGTGCAGTGAGAGCCTCTCTGGTTCTCAGTGACCTCCAGGGTCATTACTGCAAGCAGGAATCGGTATTAAAGTGTTCAATGTGGGGGTTAATATGTGCAATGAGACCCTCTCTGGTTCTCAGGTACCTCCAGGGTCATTACTGTTAGTGTGAATCGGCATTAAAGTGTTCAATGTGGGGGTTAATATGTGCAATGAGAGCCTCTCTGGTTCTCAGTGACCTCCAGGGTCATCACTGTTAGTGTGAATCGGCAATAAAGTGTTCAATGTGGGGGTTAATATGTGCAATGAGACCCTCTGTGGTTCTCAGGTACCTCCAGGGTCATTACTGCAAGCATGAATCGGCATTAAAGTGTTCAATGTGGGGGTTAATATGTGCAATGAGACCCTCTCTGGTTCTCAGTGACCTCCAGGGTCATTACTGTTAGTGTGAATCGGCATTAAAGTGTTCAATGTGGGGGTTAATATGTGCAATGAGAGCCTCTCTGGTTCTCAGTGACCTCCAGGGTCATCACTGTTAGTGTGAATCGGCAATAAAGTGTTCAATGTGGGGGTTAATATGTGCAATGAGACCCTCTGTGGTTCTCAGGTACCTCCAGGGTCATTACTGCAAGCATGAATCGGCATTAAAGTGTTCAATGTGGGGGTTAATATGTGCAATGAGACCCTCTCTGGTTCTCAGTGACCTCCAGGGTCATTACTGCAAGCATGAATCGGCAATAAAGTGTTCAATGTGGGGGTTAATATGTGCAATGAGAGCCTCTCTGGCTGAATGAACTGGTAAAGTGTCATCCATAGTTTCCCAGCGGAGCCGGGCGTTTTAAATTCATAGCCTGGTAGAGGGCGCCACAGTGTGGCGACATCCAGGCATGACAGTTTGACCTGTGAATGTGCACTGTGCACTGTGCAAAGTGTGACGTTTTGAACGCTCTGTCGCTGGGCTGGAGCGGGCTGTGGAGCAGTGAGAAGCCCGAGGCCGGGCTTCCCGTCATCGGGCGGAGCTCCTCTTTCCAACGGCGTTGTCCGCGAGCAAATCGGAGCAGGCAAAGTCCTTTTCCAGGCCGGAAAGGTGGTGTCCGGCCTTTGCAACTTTAATGCAGGCTTCAGCTGGCACGCACTGAAACGGGGCTGGAGCGGGCTGTGGAGCAGTGAGAAGCCCGGGGCCGGGCTTCCCGTCATCGGGCAGAGCTCCTCTTTCCAACGGCGTTTTCCGCGAGCAAATCGGAGCAGGTGAAGTCCCTTTCCAGGCCGAAAAGGTGGTTCAACGTTCACTCGAGTGCAGTACTCGAAAACCGCCACAGGAGGGAGCTTCGCGAGTTTGAAAACCGGGCTTTAGACGCACTGAAACGGGCCTGGGGAGGGCTGTGGAGCACCTAGAAGCACGCGGTTTGGCTCCACGTGTTCGGGGGACCCGCACCTACAGTTCGGTGGCGTCGGGGAGCGGATCCGAGCAGGGCAAGTGGTCCTCCCGGCTGGAGAGAGACCTCGCCTCCGCCAGACTCGGCGAAAACGCTCCAACAGGTCCGGCGCGGTCCCTGGAGCACAGAGAAGCCCGCGGGCTGGCTCGCAGTGTTCAGGGGAGCCTCCTCTTCAATCCGGCGGGGTCCGGGCGGGTCCAGGTGGCCGCGTTCGCCGGATAGCAATTGCGATGCGCCCTCCTGTGGGGAAAGTCCGGTACTGCAGCCGGGCGTTTTCCCGGCGCACTCAAACGGCTCTGGAGAGGGCTGTGGAGCAGCTAGAAGCCCGGGCTTTGGCTTCACGTCTTCAGGGGGACCTCCTCTTCGATTTGCCGGGGGTCTTGCGGACCCTGGCCGGGCAACAGCGAAAGGTCAAAGGTCAAGTTGTCCACGAGACCCCCAATGAGGCCAGGACCCTTCCCCGGACTGGCTGGACCATGTGTGGGTACAGGAGAGTCAGCAGGACCCCCCCAGAGACCCAGACCCTTCCCCAGGCTTGGTGGTCCAGGTCTGGGTCCACATAGAGACTGTGACCCCCCTAGAGGTCTCAGACCCTTACCCGGCCTTGGTGGTCCAGGTCTGGGTCCACATAGAGACTGTGACCCTCATAGACCTCCAGGACCCTTACCCAGACTTGGTGGTCCAGGTCTGGGTCCACATAGTGACTGGGACCCCCCTAGACCTCCAGGACCCTTACCCAGACAAAGTCCTCCTTGGCTGGGTCTGTCTGAGTCAATGAGACCCCCTGTAGGACCAGGACCTGTATTAGGTACTTGGCAGACCTGGTCCGGGTCCCATCAAAGTTCAAGGACCCCATGCAGGTCTAAGACCTGTACCCAGGCCAAGGCCTCCTTGGCTGGGTCTCTCTGAGTCCTCCAGACCCCCTGCAGGACCAAGACCTTTATTAGGGACTTGGCAGACCTGGTCCTGGGTCCCACCAAAGTTCAATGACCCCCGTGCAGCTCCAGACCTGTACCCAGACAAAGTCCTCCTTGGCTGGGTCTCTCTGGGTCATCCAGACCCCCTGTAGGACCAAGACCTGTATGAGGTACTTGGCAGACCTGGTCCTGGGTCCCAGCAAAGTTCAATGACCCCATGCAGGTCTCAGACCTGTACCCAGACCAAGTCCTCCTTGGCTGGGTACAGCTGGGTCATCAGGAGCCCCTGTAGGACCAAGACCTTTATTAGGGACTTGGCAGACCTGGTCCTGGGTCCCACCAAAGTTCAACGACCCCATGCAGGTCTCAGACCTGTACCCAGACAAAGTCCTCCTTGGCTGGGTCTCTCTGAGTCCTCCAGACCCCCTGTAGGACCAAGACCTTTATTAGGTACTTGGCAGACCTGGTCCGGGTCCCAGCAAAGTGCAATGACCCCATGCAGGTCTCAGACCTGTACCCAGACCAAGGCCTCCTTGGCTGGGTCTCTCTGAGTCATCAGGAGCCCCTGTGGGACCAAGACCTTTATTAGGTACTTGGCAGACCTGGTCCTGGGTCCCACCAAAGTTCAAAGACCCCATGCAGGTCTAAGACCTGTACCCAGACAGAGTCCTCTTTGGCTGGGTCTCTCTGAGTCATCAGGAGCCCCTGTAGGACCAAGACCTTTATTAGGGACCTAGCAGACCTGGTCCTGGGTCCCAGCAAAGTTCAATGACCCCGTGCAGGTCTCAGACCTGTACCCAGACAAAGTCCTCCTTGGCTGGGTCTCTCTGAGTCCTCCAGACCCCCTGTAGGACCAAGACCTGTATGGGGTACTTGGCAGACCTGGTCCTGGGTCCCAGCAAAGTGCAATGACCCCCGTGCAGCTCCAGACCTGTACCCAGACAGAGTCCTCCTTGGCTGGGTCTCTCTGAGTCCCCCAGACCCCCTGTAGGACCAAGACCTTTATTAGGTACTTGGCAGACCTGGTCCTGGGTCCCAGCAAAGTTCAATGACCCCGTGCAGGTCTCAGACCTGTACCCAGACCAAGTCCTCCTTGGCTGGGTCTCTCTGAGTCATCAGGAGCCCCTGTAGGACCAAGACCTGTATGAGGTACTTGGCAGACCTGGTCCTGGGTCCCAGCAAAGTTCAATGACCCCGTGCAGGTCTCAGACCTGTACCCAGACAAAGTCCTCCTTGGCTGGGTCTCTCTGAGTCCTCCAGACCCCCTGTAGGACCAAGACCTGTATGAGGTACTTGGCAGACCTGGTCCTGGGTCCCACCAAAGTTCAATGACCCCATGCAGGTCTAAGACCTGTACCCAGACCAAGGCCTCCTTGGCTGGGTCTCTCTGAGTCATCAGGGGCCCCTGTAGGACCAAGACCTTTATTAGGTACTTGGCAGACCTGGTCCTGGGTCCCAGCAAAGTTCAATGACCCCATGCAGGTCTAAGACCTGTACCCAGACAGAGTCCTCCTTGGCTGGGTCTCTCTGAGTCCTCCAGACCCCCTGTAGGACCAAGACCTTTATTAGGTACTTGGCAGACCTGGTCCTGGGTCCCACCAAAGTTCAATGACCCCCGTGCAGCTCCAGACCTGTACCCAGACCAAGGCCTCCTTGGCTGGGTCTCTCTGAGTCATCAGGAGCCCCTGTAGGACCAAGACCTTTATTAGGGACTTAGCAGACCTGGTCCTGGGTCCCAGCAAAGTTCAAGGACCCCGTGCAGGTCTAAGACCTGTACCCAGACTAAGACCTCTTTGGCTGGGTCTCTCTGAGTCATACAGACCCCCTGTAGGACCAAGACCTTTATTAGGGACTTGGCAGACCTGGTCCTGGGTCCCACCAAAGTTCAATGACCCCCGTGCAGCTCCAGACCTGTACCCAGACAAAGTCCTCCTTGGCTGGGTCTCTCTGAGTCATCCAGACCCCCTGTAGGACCAGGACCTGTATGAGGTACTTGGCAGACCTGGTTCTGGGTCCCACCAAAGTTCAAAGACCCCATGCAGGTCTAAGACCTGTACCCAGACAAAGACCTCTTTGGCTGGGTCTCTCTGAGTCATCCAGACCCCCTGTAGGACCAAGACCTTTATTAGGTACTTGGCAGACCTGGTCCGGGTCCCACCAAAGTTCAAGGACCCCATGCAGGTCTAAGACCTGTACCCAGACAAAGACCTCTTTGGCTGGGTCTCTCTGAGTCATCCAGACCCCCTGTAGGACCAAGACCTTTATTAGGGACTTGGCAGACCTGGTCCTGGGTCCCACCAAAGTTCAATGACCCCCGTGCAGCTCCAGACCTGTACCCAGACAGAGTCCTCCTTGGCTGGGTCTCTCTGAGTCATCAGGAGCCCCTGTAGGACCAAGACCTGTATGGGGTACTTGGCAGACCTGGTCCTGGGTCCCAGCAAAGTTCAATGACCCCATGCAGGTCTCAGACCTGTACCCAGACAAAGTCCTCCTTGGCTGGGTCTCTCTGAGTCATCAGAAGCCCCTGTAGGACCAAGACCTGTATGGGGTACTTGGCAGACCTGGTCCGGGTCCCAGCAAAGTTCAATGACCCCATGCAGGTCTAAGACCTGTACCCAGACAGAGTCCTCCTTGGCTGGGTCTCTCTGAGTCATCAGAAGCCCCTGTAGGACCAAGACCTGTATGGGGTACTTGGCAGACCTGGTCCTGGGTCCCAGCAAAGTGCAATGACCCCCGTGCAGCTCCAGACCTGTACCCAGACAGAGTCCTCCTTGGCTGGGTGCAGCTGAGTCATCAGGAGCCCCTGTAGGACCAAGACCTGTATGAGGTACTTGGCAGACCTGGTCCTGGGTCCCACCAAAGTTCAACGACCCCATGCAGGTCTCAGACCTGTACCCAGACAAAGTCCTCCTTGGCTGGGTCTCTCTGAGTCATCAGAAGCCCCTGTAGGACCAAGACCTGTATGGGGTACTTGGCAGACCTGGTCCTGGGTCCCAGCAAAGTGCAATGACCCCCGTGCAGCTCCAGACCTGTACCCAGACAGAGTCCTCCTTGGCTGGGTGCAGCTGAGTCATCAGGAGCCCCTGTAGGCCCAAGACCTGTATGAGGTACTTGGCAGACCTGGTCCTGGGTCCCAGCAAAGTTCAATGACCCCATGCAGGTCTAAGACCTGCACCCAGACAGAGTCCTCCTTGGCTGGGTCTCTCTGAGTCATCAGAAGCCCCTGTAGGACCAAGACCTGTATGGGGTACTTGGCAGACCTGGTCCTGGGTCCCAGCAAAGTGCAATGACCCCATGCAGGTCTAAGACCTGTACCCAGACAAAGTCCTCCTTGGCTGGGTCTCTCTGAGTCCTCCAGACCCCCTGTAGGACCAAGACCTGTATGGGGTACTTGGCAGACCTGGTCCTGGGTCCCAGCAAAGTTCAAGGACCCCATGCAGGCCTAAGACCTGTACCCAGACCAAGGCCTCCTTGGCTGGGTCTCTCTGAGTCATCAGGAGCCCCTGTAGGACCAAGACCTGTATGGGGTACTTGGCAGACCTGGTCCTGGGTCCCAGCAAAGTTCAATGACCCCGTGCAGGTCTCAGACCTGTACCCAGACAGAGTCCTCCTTGGCTGGGTCTCTCTGAGTCCTCCAGACCCCCTGTAGGACCAAGACCTGTATGAGGTACTTGGCAGACCTGGTCCGGGTCCCACCAAAGTGCAATGACCCCCGTGCAGCTCCAGACCTGTACCCAGACAGAGTCCTCCTTGGCTGGGTGCAGCTGAGTCATCAGGAGCCCCTGTAGGACCAAGACCTTTATTAGGTACTTGGCAGACCTGGTCCTGGGTCCCAGCAAAGTTCAATGACCCCATGCAGGTCTAAGACCTGTACCCAGACAGAGTCCTCCTTGGCTGGGTCTCTCTGAGTCATCAGGAGCCCCTGTAGGACCAAGACCTTTATTAGGGACTTAGCAGACCTGGTCCTGGGTCCCAGCAAAGTTCAAGGACCCCGTGCAGGTCTAAGACCTGTACCCAGACAGAGTCCTCCTTGGCTGGGTCTCTCTGAGTCCTCCAGACCCCCTGTAGGACCAAGACCTTTATTAGGTACTTGGCAGACCTGGTCCTGGGTCCCAGCAAAGTTCAATGACCCCATGCAGGTCTCAGACCTGTACCCAGACTAAGACCTCCTTGGCTGGGTCTCTCTGAGCCATCAGGAGCCCCTGTAGGACCAAGACCTGTATGGGGTACTTGGCAGACCTGGTCCTGGGTCCCACCAAAGTTCAAGGACCCCGTGCAGGTCTAAGACCTGTACCCAGACAAAGACCTCTTTGGCTGGGTCTCTCTGAGTCATCCAGACCCCCTGTAGGACCAAGACCTTTATTAGGTACTTGGCAGACCTGGTCCTGGGTCCCACCAAAGTTCAATGACCCCCGTGCAGCTCCAGACCTGTACCCAGACCAAGTCCTCCTTGGCTGGGTCTCTCTGAGTCATCAGGAGCCCCTGTAGGACCAAGACCTTTATTAGGTACTTGGCAGACCTTGTCCGGGTCCCACCAAAGTTCAATGACCCCATGCAGGTCTAAGACCTGTACCCAGACTAAGACCTCCTTGGCTGGGTGCAGCTGAGTCCTCCAGACCCCCTGTAGGACCAAGACCTTTATTAGGTACTTGGCAGACCTGGTCCTGGGTCCCAGCAAAGTTCAATGACCCCGTGCAGGTCTAAGACCTGTACCCAGACAGAGTCCTCCTTGGCTGGGTCTCTCTGAGTCATCAGCAGCCCCTGTAGGACCAAGACCTGTATTAGGTACTTGGCAGACCTGGTCCTGGGTCCCAGCAAAGTGCAATGACCCCCGTGCAGCTCCAGACCTGTACCCAGACAGAGTCCTCCTTGGCTGGGTGCAGCTGAGTCATCAGGAGCCCCTGTAGGACCAAGACCTGTATTAGGTACTTGGCAGACCTGGTCCTGGGTCCCAGCAAAGTTCAAGGACCCCGTGCAGGTCTAAGACCTGTACCCAGACCAAGGCCTCCTTGGCTGGGTCTCTCTGAGTCATCAGGAGCCCCTGTAGGCCCAAGACCTTTATTAGGGACTTGGCAGACCTGGTCCTGGGTCCCACCAAAGTTCAATGACCCCATGCAGGTCTCAGACCTGTACCCAGACAAAGTCCTCCTTGGCTGGGTCTCTCTGAGTCATCAGAAGCCCCTGTAGGACCAAGACCTGTATGGGGTACTTGGCAGACCTGGTCCTGGGTCCCAGCAAAGTGCAATGACCCCCGTGCAGCTCCAGACCTGTACCCAGACAGAGTCCTCCTTGGCTGGGTGCAGCTGAGTCATCAGGAGCCCCTGTAGGACCAAGACCTGTATGAGGTACTTGGCAGACCTGGTCCTGGGTCCCAGCAAAGTTCAAGGACCCCGTGCAGGTCTAAGACCTGTACCCAGACTAAGACCTCCTTGGCTGGGTGCAGCTGAGTCCTCCAGACCCCCTGTAGGCCCAAGACCTTTATGACGGACTTAGCAGACCTGGTCCGGGTCCCACCAAAGTTCAATGACCCCATGCAGGTCTCAGACCTGTACCCAGACAAAGTCCTCCTTGGCTGGGTGCAGCTGAGTCATCAGGAGCCCCCCTAGGCCCAAGACCTTTATGACGGACTTAGCAGACCTGGTCCTGGGTCCCACCAAAGTTCAATGACCCCATGCAGGTCTCAGACCTGTACCCAGACAAAGTCCTCCTTGGCTGGGTGCAGCTGAGTCATCCAGAGCCCCTGTAGGACCAAGACCTGTATGGGGTACTTGGCAGACCTGGTCCTGGGTCCCAGCAAAGTGCAATGACCCCCGTGCAGCTCCAGACCTGTACCCAGACCTAGTCCTCCTTGGCTGTGTACAGCTGGGTCATCCAGAGCCCCTGTAGGCCCAAGACCTGTATGGGGTACTTGGCAGACCTGGTCCTGGGTCCCAGCACAGCTCAAGGACCCCCATGCAGGTCCAGACCTGTACCCGGACTTGGTGGACCAGGTCTGGGTCTCTCTGAGTCACCAGGACCCCCCCTCCAGGTCCAAAACCTGGTCCCGGAGCTCTGTTTAAATGTCTCACTCGCTGCTCGGCCCCCCACCTTTTTTCTCGCTCTACTTTCGGAGCAAACAGCCCCCCCCTCGGGAAGAGAAAACTTTAACTTTTTCCCGAAATC
>NW_027634698.1:7500-17500 GCF_910589615.1 Taurulus bubalis
ACCCCTGGTGATCCAAGCCCAGACCCCTGGTTATCTAAGACCTCCAGACCCCTGGTGATCCAAGGCCCAGACCCCTGGTTATCTAAGACCCCCCCAGACCCCTGGTTATCCAAGTCTAAAGCTGGACTCTGTCTGATTTTCAGTTGTTTTTCAGATTTCGGGAAAAAGTTAAAGTTTTCTCTTCCCGAGGGGGGGGCTGTTTGCTCCGAAAGTAGAGCGAGAAAAAAGGTGGGGGGCCGAGCAGCGAGTGAGACATTTAAACAGAGCTCCGGGACCAGGTTTTGGACCTGGAGGGGGGGTCCTGGTGACTCAGAGAGACCCAGACCTGGTCCACCAAGTCCGGGTACAGGTCTGGACCTGCATGGGGGTCCTTGAGCTGTGCTGGGACCCAGGACCAGGTCTGCCAAGTACCCCATACAGGTCTTGGGCCTACAGGGGCTCTGGATGACCCAGCTGTACACAGCCAAGGAGGACTAGGTCTGGGTACAGGTCTGGAGCTGCACGGGGGTCATTGCACTTTGCTGGGACCCAGGACCAGGTCTGCCAAGTACCCCATACAGGTCTTGGTCCTACAGGGGCTCTGGATGACTCAGCTGCACCCAGCCAAGGAGGACTTTGTCTGGGTACAGGTCTGAGACCTGCATGGGGTCATTGAACTTTGGTGGGACCCAGGACCAGGTCTGCTAAGTCCGTCATAAAGGTCTTGGGCCTAGGGGGGCTCCTGATGACTCAGCTGCACCCAGCCAAGGAGGACTTTGTCTGGGTACAGGTCTGAGACCTGCATGGGGTCATTGAACTTTGGTGGGACCCGGACCAGGTCTGCTAAGTCCGTCATAAAGGTCTTGGGCCTACAGGGGGTCTGGAGGACTCAGCTGCACCCAGCCAAGGAGGTCTTAGTCTGGGTACAGGTCTTAGACCTGCACGGGGTCCTTGAACTTTGCTGGGACCCAGGACCAGGTCTGCCAAGTACCTCATACAGGTCTTGGTCCTACAGGGGCTCCTGATGACTCAGCTGCACCCAGCCAAGGAGGACTCTGTCTGGGTACAGGTCTGGAGCTGCACGGGGGTCATTGCACTTTGCTGGGACCCAGGACCAGGTCTGCCAAGTACCCCATACAGGTCTTGGTCCTACAGGGGCTTCTGATGACTCAGAGAGACCCAGCCAAGGAGGACTTTGTCTGGGTACAGGTCTGAGACCTGCATGGGGTCATTGAACTTTGGTGGGACCCAGGACCAGGTCTGCCAAGTCCCTAATAAAGGTCTTGGGCCTACAGGGGCTCCTGATGACTCAGAGAGACCCAGCCAAGGAGGCCTTGGTCTGGGTACAGGTCTTAGACCTGCACGGGGTCCTTGAACTTTGCTGGGACCCAGGACCAGGTCTGCCAAGTACCTAATACAGGTCTTGGTCCTACAGGGGCTCCTGATGACTCAGCTGCACCCAGCCAAGGAGGACTCTGTCTGGGTACAGGTCTGGAGCTGCACGGGGGTCATTGCACTTTGCTGGGACCCAGGACCAGGTCTGCCAAGTACCTAATACAGGTCTTGGTCCTACAGGGGCTGCTGATGACTCAGAGAGACCCAGCCAAGGAGGACTCTGTCTGGGTACAGGTCTTAGACCTGCACGGGGTCATTGAACTTTGCTGGGACCCAGGACCAGGTCTGCCAAGTACCTAATAAAGGTCTTGGTCCTACAGGGGGTCTGGAGGACTCAGCTGCACCCAGCCAAGGAGGTCTTAGTCTGGGTACAGGTCTTAGACCTGCATGGGGTCATTGAACTTTGGTGGGACCCGGACAAGGTCTGCCAAGTACCTAATAAAGGTCTTGGTCCTACAGGGGCTCCTGATGACTCAGAGAGACCCAGCCAAGGAGGACTTGGTCTGGGTACAGGTCTGGAGCTGCACGGGGGTCATTGAACTTTGGTGGGACCCAGGACCAGGTCTGCCAAGTACCTAATAAAGGTCTTGGTCCTACAGGGGGTCTGGATGACTCAGAGAGACCCAGCCAAAGAGGTCTTTGTCTGGGTACAGGTCTTAGACCTGCACGGGGTCCTTGAACTTTGGTGGGACCCAGGACCAGGTCTGCCAAGTACCCCATACAGGTCTTGGTCCTACAGGGGCTCCTGATGGCTCAGAGAGACCCAGCCAAGGAGGTCTTAGTCTGGGTACAGGTCTGAGACCTGCATGGGGTCATTGAACTTTGCTGGGACCCAGGACCAGGTCTGCCAAGTACCTAATAAAGGTCTTGGTCCTACAGGGGGTCTGGAGGACTCAGAGAGACCCAGCCAAGGAGGACTCTGTCTGGGTACAGGTCTTAGACCTGCACGGGGTCCTTGAACTTTGCTGGGACCCAGGACCAGGTCTGCTAAGTCCCTAATAAAGGTCTTGGTCCTACAGGGGCTCCTGATGACTCAGAGAGACCCAGCCAAGGAGGACTCTGTCTGGGTACAGGTCTTAGACCTGCATGGGGTCATTGAACTTTGCTGGGACCCAGGACCAGGTCTGCCAAGTACCTAATAAAGGTCTTGGTCCTACAGGGGCTCCTGATGACTCAGCTGCACCCAGCCAAGGAGGACTCTGTCTGGGTACAGGTCTGGAGCTGCACGGGGGTCATTGCACTTTGGTGGGACCCGGACCAGGTCTGCCAAGTACCTCATACAGGTCTTGGTCCTACAGGGGGTCTGGAGGACTCAGAGAGACCCAGCCAAGGAGGACTTTGTCTGGGTACAGGTCTGAGACCTGCACGGGGTCATTGAACTTTGCTGGGACCCAGGACCAGGTCTGCCAAGTACCCCATACAGGTCTTGGTCCTACAGGGGCTCCTGATGACTCAGAGAGACCCAGCCAAGGAGGCCTTGGTCTGGGTACAGGTCTTAGGCCTGCATGGGGTCCTTGAACTTTGCTGGGACCCAGGACCAGGTCTGCCAAGTACCCCATACAGGTCTTGGTCCTACAGGGGGTCTGGAGGACTCAGAGAGACCCAGCCAAGGAGGACTTTGTCTGGGTACAGGTCTTAGACCTGCATGGGGTCATTGCACTTTGCTGGGACCCAGGACCAGGTCTGCCAAGTACCCCATACAGGTCTTGGTCCTACAGGGGCTTCTGATGACTCAGAGAGACCCAGCCAAGGAGGACTCTGTCTGGGTGCAGGTCTTAGACCTGCATGGGGTCATTGAACTTTGCTGGGACCCAGGACCAGGTCTGCCAAGTACCTCATACAGGTCTTGGGCCTACAGGGGCTCCTGATGACTCAGCTGCACCCAGCCAAGGAGGACTCTGTCTGGGTACAGGTCTGGAGCTGCACGGGGGTCATTGCACTTTGCTGGGACCCAGGACCAGGTCTGCCAAGTACCCCATACAGGTCTTGGTCCTACAGGGGCTTCTGATGACTCAGAGAGACCCAGCCAAGGAGGACTTTGTCTGGGTACAGGTCTGAGACCTGCATGGGGTCGTTGAACTTTGGTGGGACCCAGGACCAGGTCTGCCAAGTACCTCATACAGGTCTTGGTCCTACAGGGGCTCCTGATGACTCAGCTGCACCCAGCCAAGGAGGACTCTGTCTGGGTACAGGTCTGGAGCTGCACGGGGGTCATTGCACTTTGCTGGGACCCAGGACCAGGTCTGCCAAGTACCCCATACAGGTCTTGGTCCTACAGGGGCTTCTGATGACTCAGAGAGACCCAGCCAAGGAGGACTCTGTCTGGGTACAGGTCTTAGACCTTGCATGGGGTCATTGAACTTTGCTGGGACCCGGACCAGGTCTGCCAAGTACCCCATACAGGTCTTGGTCCTACAGGGGCTTCTGATGACTCAGAGAGACCCAGCCAAGGAGGACTTTGTCTGGGTACAGGTCTGAGACCTGCATGGGGTCATTGAACTTTGCTGGGACCCAGGACCAGGTCTGCCAAGTACCCCATACAGGTCTTGGTCCTACAGGGGCTCCTGATGACTCAGAGAGACCCAGCCAAGGAGGACTCTGTCTGGGTACAGGTCTGGAGCTGCACGGGGGTCATTGAACTTTGGTGGGACCCAGGACCAGGTCTGCCAAGTACCTAATAAAGGTCTTGGTCCTACAGGGGGTCTGGATGACTCAGAGAGACCCAGCCAAAGAGGTCTTTGTCTGGGTACAGGTCTTAGGCCTGCATGGGGTCCTTGAACTTTGGTGGGACCCGGACCAGGTCTGCCAAGTACCTAATAAAGGTCTTGGTCCTACAGGGGGTCTGGATGACTCAGAGAGACCCAGCCAAAGAGGTCTTTGTCTGGGTACAGGTCTTAGACCTGCATGGGGTCTTTGAACTTTGGTGGGACCCAGAACCAGGTCTGCCAAGTACCTCATACAGGTCCTGGTCCTACAGGGGGTCTGGATGACTCAGAGAGACCCAGCCAAGGAGGACTTTGTCTGGGTACAGGTCTGGAGCTGCACGGGGGTCATTGAACTTTGGTGGGACCCAGGACCAGGTCTGCCAAGTCCCTAATAAAGGTCTTGGTCCTACAGGGGGTCTGTATGACTCAGAGAGACCCAGCCAAAGAGGTCTTAGTCTGGGTACAGGTCTTAGACCTGCACGGGGTCCTTGAACTTTGCTGGGACCCAGGACCAGGTCTGCTAAGTCCCTAATAAAGGTCTTGGTCCTACAGGGGCTCCTGATGACTCAGAGAGACCCAGCCAAGGAGGCCTTGGTCTGGGTACAGGTCTGGAGTTGCACGGGGGTCATTGAACTTTGGTGGGACCCAGGACCAGGTCTGCCAAGTACCTAATAAAGGTCTTGGTCCTACAGGGGGTCTGGAGGACTCAGAGAGACCCAGCCAAGGAGGACTCTGTCTGGGTACAGGTCTTAGACCTGCATGGGGTCATTGAACTTTGCTGGGACCCAGGACCAGGTCTGCCAAGTACCTAATAAAGGTCTTGGTCCTACAGGGGCCCCTGATGACTCAGAGAGACCCAGCCAAGGAGGCCTTGGTCTGGGTACAGGTCTTAGGCCTGCATGGGGTCCTTGAACTTTGTTGGGACCCAGGACCAGGTCTGCCAAGTACCTAATAAAGGTCTTGGTCCTACAGGGGGTCTGGAGGACTCAGAGAGACCCAGCCAAGGAGGACTTTGTCTGGGTACAGGTCTGAGACCTGCACGGGGTCATTGAACTTTGCTGGGACCCAGGACCAGGTCTGCCAAGTACCTCATACAGGTCTTGGTCCTACAGGGGCTCCTGATGACTCAGAGAGACCCAGCCAAGGAGGACTTGGTCTGGGTACAGGTCTGAGACCTGCACGGGGTCATTGAACTTTGCTGGGACCCAGGACCAGGTCTGCCAAGTACCTAATAAAGGTCTTGGTCCTACAGGGGGTCTGGGGGACTCAGAGAGACCCAGCCAAGGAGGACTCTGTCTGGGTACAGGTCTGGAGCTGCACGGGGGTCATTGCACTTTGCTGGGACCCAGGACCAGGTCTGCCAAGTACCCCATACAGGTCTTGGTCCTACAGGGGGTCTGGAGGACTCAGAGAGACCCAGCCAAGGAGGACTTTGTCTGGGTACAGGTCTGAGACCTGCACGGGGTCATTGAACTTTGCTGGGACCCAGGACCAGGTCTGCTAGGTCCCTAATAAAGGTCTTGGTCCTACAGGGGCTCCTGATGACTCAGAGAGACCCAGCCAAAGAGGACTCTGTCTGGGTACAGGTCTTAGACCTGCATGGGGTCTTTGAACTTTGGTGGGACCCAGGACCAGGTCTGCCAAGTACCTAATAAAGGTCTTGGTCCCACAGGGGCTCCTGATGACTCAGAGAGACCCAGCCAAGGAGGCCTTGGTCTGGGTACAGGTCTGAGACCTGCATGGGGTCATTGCACTTTGCTGGGACCCGGACCAGGTCTGCCAAGTACCTAATAAAGGTCTTGGTCCTACAGGGGGTCTGGAGGACTCAGAGAGACCCAGCCAAGGAGGACTTTGTCTGGGTACAGGTCTGAGACCTGCCATGGGGTCGTTGAACTTTGGTGGGACCCAGGACCAGGTCTGCCAAGTCCCTAATAAAGGTCTTGGTCCTACAGGGGCTCCTGATGACCCAGCTGTACCCAGCCAAGGAGGACTTGGTCTGGGTACAGGTCTGAGACCTGCATGGGGTCATTGAACTTTGCTGGGACCCAGGACCAGGTCTGCCAAGTACCTCATACAGGTCTTGGTCCTACAGGGGGTCTGGATGACCCAGAGAGACCCAGCCAAGGAGGACTTTGTCTGGGTACAGGTCTGGAGCTGCACGGGGGTCATTGAACTTTGGTGGGACCCAGGACCAGGTCTGCCAAGTCCCTAATAAAGGTCTTGGTCCTGCAGGGGGTCTGGAGGACTCAGAGAGACCCAGCCAAGGAGGCCTTGGCCTGGGTACAGGTCTTAGACCTGCACGGGGTCCTTGAACTTTGGTGGGACCCAGAACCAGGTCTGCCAAGTACCTAATACAGGTCCTGGTCCTACAGGGGGTCTCATTGACTCAGACAGACCCAGCCAAGGAGGACTTTGTCTGGGTAAGGGTCCTGGAGGTCTAGGGGGGTCCCAGTCACTATGTGGACCCAGACCTGGACCACCAAGTCTGGGTAAGGGTCCTGGAGGTCTATGAGGGTCACAGTCTCTATGTGGACCCAGACCTGGACCACCAAGGCCGGGTAAGGGTCTGAGACCTCTAGGGGGGTCACAGTCTCTATGTGGACCCAGACCTGGACCACCAAGCCTGGGGAAGGGTCTGGGTCTCTGGGGGGGTCCTGCTGACTCTCCTGTACCCACACATGGTCCAGCCAGTCCGGGGAAGGGTCCTGGCCTCATTGGGGGTCTCGTGGACAACTTGACCTTTGACCTTTCGCTGTTGCCCGGCCAGGGTCCGCAAGACCCCCGGCAAATCGAAGAGGAGGTCCCCCTGAAGACGTGAAGCCAAAGCCCGGGCTTCTAGCTGCTCCACAGCCCTCTGCAGAGCCGTTTGAGTGCGCCGGGAAAACGCCCGGCTGCAGTACCGGACTTTCCCCACAGGAGGGCGCATCGCAATTGCTATCCGGCGAACGCGGCCACCTGGAGCCGCCCGGACCCCGCCGGATTGAAGAGGAGGCTCCCCTGAACACTGCGAGCCAGCCCGCGGGCTTCTCTGTGCTCCAGGGACCGCGCCGGACCTGTTGGAGCGTTTTCGCCGAGTCTGGCGGAGGCGAGGTCTCTCTCCAGCCGGGAGGACCACTTGCCCTGCTCGGATCCGCTCCCCGACGCCACCGAACTGTAGGTGCGGGTCCCCCGAACACGTGGAACCAAACCGCGTGCTTCTAGGTGCTCCACAGCCCTCCCCAGGCCCGTTTCAGTGCGTCTGAAGCCCGGTTTTCAAACTCGCGAAGCTCCCTCCTGTGGCGGTTTTCGAGTACTGCACTCGAGTGAACGTTGAACCACCTTTTCGGCCTGGAAAGGGACTTCACCTGCTCCGATTTGCTCGCGGAAAACGCCGTTGGAAAGAGGAGCTCTGCCCGATGACGGGAAGCCCGGCCCCGGGCTTCTCACTGCTCCACAGCCCGCTCCAGCCCCGTTTCAGTGCGTGCCAGCTGAAGCCTGCATTAAAGTTGCAAAGGCCGGACACCACCTTTCCGGCCTGGAAAAGGACTTTGCCTGCTCCGATTTGCTCGCGGACAACGCCGTTGGAAAGAGGAGCTCCGCCCGATGACGGGAAGCCCGGCCTCGGGCTTCTCACTGCTCCACAGCCCGCTCCAGCCCAGCGACAGAGCGTTCAAAACGTCACACTTTGCACAGTGCACAGTGCACATTCACAGGTCAAACTGTCATGCCTGGATGTCGCCACACTGTGGCGCCCTCTACCAGGCTATGAATTTAAAACGCCCGGCTCCGCTGGGAAACTATGGATGACACTTTACCAGTTCATTCAGCCAGAGAGGCTCTCATTGCACATATTAACCCCCACATTGAACACTTTATTGCCGATTCATGCTTGCAGTAATGACCCTGGAGGTCACTGAGAACCAGAGAGGGTCTCATTGCACATATTAACCCCCACATTGAACACTTTAATGCCGATTCATGCTTGCAGTAATGACCCTGGAGGTACCTGAGAACCACAGAGGGTCTCATTGCACATATTAACCCCCACATTGAACACTTTATTGCCGATTCACACTAACAGTGATGACCCTGGAGGTCACTGAGAACCAGAGAGGCTCTCATTGCACATATTAACCCCCACATTGAACACTTTAATGCCGATTCACACTAACAGTAATGACCCTGGAGGTCACTGAGAACCAGAGAGGGTCTCATTGCACATATTAACCCCCACATTGAACACTTTAATGCCGATTCATGCTTGCAGTAATGACCCTGGAGGTACCTGAGAACCACAGAGGGTCTCATTGCACATATTAACCCCCACATTGAACACTTTATTGCCGATTCACACTAACAGTGATGACCCTGGAGGTCACTGAGAACCAGAGAGGCTCTCATTGCACATATTAACCCCCACATTGAACACTTTAATGCCGATTCACACTAACAGTAATGACCCTGGAGGTACCTGAGAACCAGAGAGGGTCTCATTGCACATATTAACCCCCACATTGAACACTTTAATACCGATTCCTGCTTGCAGTAATGACCCTGGAGGTCACTGAGAACCAGAGAGGCTCTCACTGCACATATTTACCCACACATTGAACACTTTAATGCCGATTCATACTAACAGTATTCACCCTGGAGGTCACTGAGAACCAGAGAGGCTCCCACTACACATATTAACCCACACATTGAACACTTTATTACCGATTCATGCTGGTTCTCATCACCCTGGAGGTACCTGAGAACCAGAGAGGCTCCCACTACACATATTAACCCACACATTGAACACTTTAATGCCGATTCACACTAACAGTGATGACCCTGGAGGTACCTGAGAACCAGAGAGGGTCTCATTGCACATATTAACCCCCACATTGAAGACTTTAATACCGATTCATGCTTGCAGTAATGACCCTGGAGGTCACTGAGAACCAGAGAGGCTCTCACTGCACATATTTACCCACACATTGAACACTTTAATGCCGATTCATACTAACAGTATTCACCCTGGAGGTCACTGAGAACCAGAGAGGCTCCCACTACACATATTAACCCACACATTGAACACTTTATTACCGATTCATGCTGGTTCTCATCACCCTGGAGGTACCTGAGAACCAGAGAGGCTCTCACTGCACATATTAACCCACACATTGAACACTTTATTGCCGATTCACACTAACAGTGATGACCCTGGAGGTACCTGAGAACCAGAGAGGGTCTTATTGCACATATTAACCCCCACATTGAGCACTTTAATACCGATTCATACTAACAGTAATGACCCTGGACCTCCATGAGAACCAGAGAGGCTCTCACTGCACATATTTACCCACACATTGAACACTTTATTGCCGATTCATGCTGGTTCTCATCACCCTGGACCCCCCAGAGAACCACAGAGGCTCCCACTACACATGTCAAGCTGCATCTCTCCTGGCCAGAGAACAAAAAAAAAGCCCTCCCTCCCTCCCTCACGCTGGAGGAAGAGAGGGAGGGCACACACTGCACTCATCACACCCCACTCACAAGCACCCAAACCTGGCTTAGCATACACGCTAACCCACCCCCCCCTCCGGAGCCCCCCCTGGGACCCGGCTCACCCCCCGACCCCGTGGACCCACACTTAAGCCCCCACCCCTGAGTTAAAACCCAAGTTCCGCCGTTTTAGAGTTTGGCGCCCCTGGTTATCTAGATCCAGATTTTGCCAAAGAGAAATAGTCTAAGTGCCCAGAGCCCTGGTTATCCAAGTGCCAGACCCCTGGTTATCCAAGTGCCAGACCCCTGGTTATCTAAGTGCCAGACCCCTGGTTATCTAAGTGCCAGACCCCTGGTGATCTAAGTGCCAGACCCCTGGTTATCTAAGACCCCCAGACCCCTGGTTATCTAGATCCAGATTTTGCCAAAGAGAAATAGTCTAAGTGCCCAGA
>NW_027634698.1:27500-37500 GCF_910589615.1 Taurulus bubalis
CTGTTTCTGAAAACTGGGTTTCTGAAATCGTGCGAGAGGTAATTTTGTCGCGTCGTGTCTTAACTGATTTATGTAAAATAATGAACACAAAATGTTTTCGGTTGTTATCTTACGGTCCTTTTGGCGCCCTTGGTTGTCTAAATCTCAGAGCCCTGGTTATCTAAATCGCTGGACTCTGTCTGATTTTCAACTTTTTCCCGATTTCAGAGCCCTGGTTATCTAAATCTCAGAGCCCTGGTTATCTAAATCTCAGAGCCCTGGTTATCTAAAAGGCTGGACTCTGTCTGATTTTCGACTTTTTTCGAGATACAGACAGAGTGCCCAGAGCCCTGGTTATCTAAGACCCCCAGACCCCTGGTGATCCAAGGCTCAGAGCCCTGGTTATCTAAGACCCCCAGACCCCTGGTGATCTACGGCACAGACCCCTGGTTATCTAAGACCTCCAGACCCCTGGTGATCCAAGGCCCAGACCCCTGGTTATCTAAGACCCCCGGACCCCTGGTGATCCAAGGCCCAGACCCCTGGTTATCTAAGACCTCCAGACCCCTGGTGATCCAAGGCCCAGACCCCTGGTTATCTAAGACCCCCCCAGACCCCTGGTTATCCAAGTCTAAAGCTGGACTCTGTCTGATTTTCAGTTGTTTTTCAGATTTCGGGAAAAAGTTAAAGTTTTCTCTTCCCGAGGGGGGGGCTGTTTGCTCCGAAAGTAGAGCGAGAAAAAAGGTGGGGGCCGAGCAGCGAGTGAGACATTTAAACAGAGCTCCGGGACCAGGTTTTGGACCTGGAGGGGGGGTCCTGGTGACTCAGAGAGACCCAGACCTGGTCCACCAAGTCCGGGTACAGGTCTGGACCTGCATGGGGGTCCTTGAGCTGTGCTGGGACCCAGGACCAGGTCTGCCAAGTACCCCATACAGGTCTTGGGCCTACAGGGGCTCTGGATGACCCAGCTGTACACAGCCAAGGAGGACTAGGTCTGGGTACAGGTCTGGAGCTGCACGGGGGTCATTGCACTTTGCTGGGACCCAGGACCAGGTCTGCCAAGTACCCCATACAGGTCTTGGTCCTACAGGGGCTCTGGATGACTCAGCTGCACCCAGCCAAGGAGGACTTTGTCTGGGTACAGGTCTGAGACCTGCATGGGGTCATTGAACTTTGGTGGGACCCAGGACCAGGTCTGCTAAGTCCGTCATAAAGGTCTTGGGCCTAGGGGGGCTCCTGATGACTCAGCTGCACCCAGCCAAGGAGGACTTTGTCTGGGTACAGGTCTGAGACCTGCATGGGGTCATTGAACTTTGGTGGGACCCGGACCAGGTCTGCTAAGTCCGTCATAAAGGTCTTGGGCCTACAGGGGGTCTGGAGGACTCAGCTGCACCCAGCCAAGGAGGTCTTAGTCTGGGTACAGGTCTTAGACCTGCACGGGGTCCTTGAACTTTGCTGGGACCCAGGACCAGGTCTGCCAAGTACCTCATACAGGTCTTGGTCCTACAGGGGCTCCTGATGACTCAGCTGCACCCAGCCAAGGAGGACTCTGTCTGGGTACAGGTCTGGAGCTGCACGGGGGTCATTGCACTTTGCTGGGACCCAGGACCAGGTCTGCCAAGTACCCCATACAGGTCTTGGTCCTACAGGGGCTTCTGATGACTCAGAGAGACCCAGCCAAGGAGGACTTTGTCTGGGTACAGGTCTGAGACCTGCATGGGGTCATTGAACTTTGGTGGGACCCAGGACCAGGTCTGCCAAGTCCCTAATAAAGGTCTTGGGCCTACAGGGGCTCCTGATGACTCAGAGAGACCCAGCCAAGGAGGCCTTGGTCTGGGTACAGGTCTTAGACCTGCACGGGGTCCTTGAACTTTGCTGGGACCCAGGACCAGGTCTGCCAAGTACCTAATACAGGTCTTGGTCCTACAGGGGGTCTGGAGGACTCAGCTGCACCCAGCCAAGGAGGTCTTAGTCTGGGTACAGGTCTTAGACCTGCATGGGGTCATTGAACTTTGGTGGGACCCGGACAAGGTCTGCCAAGTACCTAATAAAGGTCTTGGTCCTACAGGGGCTCCTGATGACTCAGAGAGACCCAGCCAAGGAGGACTTGGTCTGGGTACAGGTCTGGAGCTGCACGGGGGTCATTGAACTTTGGTGGGACCCAGGACCAGGTCTGCCAAGTACCTAATAAAGGTCTTGGTCCTACAGGGGGTCTGGATGACTCAGAGAGACCCAGCCAAAGAGGTCTTTGTCTGGGTACAGGTCTTAGACCTGCACGGGGTCCTTGAACTTTGGTGGGACCCAGGACCAGGTCTGCCAAGTACCCCATACAGGTCTTGGTCCTACAGGGGCTCCTGATGGCTCAGAGAGACCCAGCCAAGGAGGTCTTAGTCTGGGTACAGGTCTGAGACCTGCATGGGGTCATTGAACTTTGCTGGGACCCAGGACCAGGTCTGCCAAGTACCTAATAAAGGTCTTGGTCCTACAGGGGGTCTGGAGGACTCAGAGAGACCCAGCCAAGGAGGACTCTGTCTGGGTACAGGTCTTAGACCTGCACGGGGTCCTTGAACTTTGCTGGGACCCAGGACCAGGTCTGCTAAGTCCCTAATAAAGGTCTTGGTCCTACAGGGGCTCCTGATGACTCAGAGAGACCCAGCCAAGGAGGACTCTGTCTGGGTACAGGTCTTAGACCTGCATGGGGTCATTGAACTTTGCTGGGACCCAGGACCAGGTCTGCCAAGTACCTAATAAAGGTCTTGGTCCTACAGGGGCTCCTGATGACTCAGCTGCACCCAGCCAAGGAGGACTCTGTCTGGGTACAGGTCTGGAGCTGCACGGGGGTCATTGCACTTTGGTGGGACCCGGACCAGGTCTGCCAAGTACCTCATACAGGTCTTGGTCCTACAGGGGGTCTGGAGGACTCAGAGAGACCCAGCCAAGGAGGACTTTGTCTGGGTACAGGTCTGAGACCTGCACGGGGTCATTGAACTTTGCTGGGACCCAGGACCAGGTCTGCCAAGTACCCCATACAGGTCTTGGTCCTACAGGGGCTCCTGATGACTCAGAGAGACCCAGCCAAGGAGGCCTTGGTCTGGGTACAGGTCTTTGGCCTGCATGGGGTCCTTGAACTTTGCTGGGACCCAGGACCAGGTCTGCCAAGTACCCCATACAGGTCTTGGTCCTACAGGGGGTCTGGAGGACTCAGAGAGACCCAGCCAAGGAGGACTTTGTCTGGGTACAGGTCTTAGACCTGCATGGGGTCATTGCACTTTGCTGGGACCCAGGACCAGGTCTGCCAAGTACCCCATACAGGTCTTGGTCCTACAGGGGCTTCTGATGACTCAGAGAGACCCAGCCAAGGAGGACTCTGTCTGGGTGCAGGTCTTAGACCTGCATGGGGTCATTGAACTTTGCTGGGACCCAGGACCAGGTCTGCCAAGTACCTCATACAGGTCTTGGGCCTACAGGGGCTCCTGATGACTCAGCTGCACCCAGCCAAGGAGGACTCTGTCTGGGTACAGGTCTGGAGCTGCACGGGGGTCATTGCACTTTGCTGGGACCCAGGACCAGGTCTGCCAAGTACCCCATACAGGTCTTGGTCCTACAGGGGCTTCTGATGACTCAGAGAGACCCAGCCAAGGAGGACTTTGTCTGGGTACAGGTCTGAGACCTGCATGGGGTCGTTGAACTTTGGTGGGACCCAGGACCAGGTCTGCCAAGTACCTCATACAGGTCTTGGTCCTACAGGGGCTCCTGATGACTCAGCTGCACCCAGCCAAGGAGGACTCTGTCTGGGTACAGGTCTGGAGCTGCACGGGGGTCATTGCACTTTGCTGGGACCCAGGACCAGGTCTGCCAAGTACCCCATACAGGTCTTGGTCCTACAGGGGCTTCTGATGACTCAGAGAGACCCAGCCAAGGAGGACTCTGTCTGGGTACAGGTCTTAGACCTGCATGGGGTCATTGAACTTTGCTGGGACCCGGACCAGGTCTGCCAAGTACCCCATACAGGTCTTGGTCCTACAGGGGCTTCTGATGACTCAGAGAGACCCAGCCAAGGAGGACTTTGTCTGGGTACAGGTCTGAGACCTGCATGGGGTCATTGAACTTTGCTGGGACCCAGGACCAGGTCTGCCAAGTACCCCATACAGGTCTTGGTCCTACAGGGGCTCCTGATGACTCAGAGAGACCCAGCCAAGGAGGACTCTGTCTGGGTACAGGTCTGGAGCTGCACGGGGGTCATTGAACTTTGGTGGGACCCAGGACCAGGTCTGCCAAGTACCTAATAAAGGTCTTGGTCCTACAGGGGGTCTGGATGACTCAGAGAGACCCAGCCAAAGAGGTCTTTGTCTGGGTACAGGTCTTAGGCCTGCATGGGGTCCTTGAACTTTGGTGGGACCCGGACCAGGTCTGCCAAGTACCTAATAAAGGTCTTGGTCCTACAGGGGGTCTGGATGACTCAGAGAGACCCAGCCAAAGAGGTCTTTGTCTGGGTACAGGTCTTAGACCTGCATGGGGTCTTTGAACTTTGGTGGGACCCAGAACCAGGTCTGCCAAGTACCTCATACAGGTCCTGGTCCTACAGGGGGTCTGGATGACTCAGAGAGACCCAGCCAAGGAGGACTTTGTCTGGGTACAGGTCTGGAGCTGCACGGGGGTCATTGAACTTTGGTGGGACCCAGGACCAGGTCTGCCAAGTCCCTAATAAAGGTCTTGGTCCTACAGGGGGTCTGTATGACTCAGAGAGACCCAGCCAAAGAGGTCTTAGTCTGGGTACAGGTCTTAGACCTGCACGGGGTCCTTGAACTTTGCTGGGACCCAGGACCAGGTCTGCTAAGTCCCTAATAAAGGTCTTGGTCCTACAGGGGCTCCTGATGACTCAGAGAGACCCAGCCAAGGAGGCCTTGGTCTGGGTACAGGTCTGGAGTTGCACGGGGGTCATTGAACTTTGGTGGGACCCAGGACCAGGTCTGCCAAGTACCTAATAAAGGTCTTGGTCCTACAGGGGGTCTGGAGGACTCAGAGAGACCCAGCCAAGGAGGACTCTGTCTGGGTACAGGTCTTAGACCTGCATGGGGTCATTGAACTTTGCTGGGACCCAGGACCAGGTCTGCCAAGTACCTAATAAAGGTCTTGGTCCTACAGGGGCCCCTGATGACTCAGAGAGACCCAGCCAAGGAGGCCTTGGTCTGGGTACAGGTCTTAGGCCTGCATGGGGTCCTTGAACTTTGTTGGGACCCAGGACCAGGTCTGCCAAGTACCTAATAAAGGTCTTGGTCCTACAGGGGGTCTGGAGGACTCAGAGAGACCCAGCCAAGGAGGACTTTGTCTGGGTACAGGTCTGAGACCTGCACGGGGTCATTGAACTTTGCTGGGACCCAGGACCAGGTCTGCCAAGTACCTCATACAGGTCTTGGTCCTACAGGGGCTCCTGATGACTCAGAGAGACCCAGCCAAGGAGGACTTGGTCTGGGTACAGGTCTGAGACCTGCACGGGGTCATTGAACTTTGCTGGGACCCAGGACCAGGTCTGCCAAGTACCTAATAAAGGTCTTGGTCCTACAGGGGGTCTGGGGGACTCAGAGAGACCCAGCCAAGGAGGACTCTGTCTGGGTACAGGTCTGGAGCTGCACGGGGGTCATTGCACTTTGCTGGGACCCAGGACCAGGTCTGCCAAGTACCCCATACAGGTCTTGGTCCTACAGGGGGTCTGGAGGACTCAGAGAGACCCAGCCAAGGAGGACTTTGTCTGGGTACAGGTCTGAGACCTGCACGGGGTCATTGAACTTTGCTGGGACCCAGGACCAGGTCTGCTAGGTCCCTAATAAAGGTCTTGGTCCTACAGGGGCTCCTGATGACTCAGAGAGACCCAGCCAAAGAGGACTCTGTCTGGGTACAGGTCTTAGACCTGCATGGGGTCTTTGAACTTTGGTGGGACCCAGGACCAGGTCTGCCAAGTACCTAATAAAGGTCTTGGTCCCACAGGGGCTCCTGATGACTCAGAGAGACCCAGCCAAGGAGGCCTTGGTCTGGGTACAGGTCTGAGACCTGCATGGGGTCATTGCACTTTGCTGGGACCCGGACCAGGTCTGCCAAGTACCTAATAAAGGTCTTGGTCCTACAGGGGGTCTGGAGGACTCAGAGAGACCCAGCCAAGGAGGACTTTGTCTGGGTACAGGTCTGAGACCTGCATGGGGTCGTTGAACTTTGGTGGGACCCAGGACCAGGTCTGCCAAGTCCCTAATAAAGGTCTTGGTCCTACAGGGGCTCCTGATGACCCAGCTGTACCCAGCCAAGGAGGACTTGGTCTGGGTACAGGTCTGAGACCTGCATGGGGTCATTGAACTTTGCTGGGACCCAGGACCAGGTCTGCCAAGTACCTCATACAGGTCTTGGTCCTACAGGGGGTCTGGATGACCCAGAGAGACCCAGCCAAGGAGGACTTTGTCTGGGTACAGGTCTGGAGCTGCACGGGGGTCATTGAACTTTGGTGGGACCCAGGACCAGGTCTGCCAAGTCCCTAATAAAGGTCTTGGTCCTGCAGGGGGTCTGGAGGACTCAGAGAGACCCAGCCAAGGAGGCCTTGGCCTGGGTACAGGTCTTAGACCTGCACGGGGTCCTTGAACTTTGGTGGGACCCAGAACCAGGTCTGCCAAGTACCTAATACAGGTCCTGGTCCTACAGGGGGTCTCATTGACTCAGACAGACCCAGCCAAGGAGGACTTTGTCTGGGTAAGGGTCCTGGAGGTCTAGGGGGGTCCCAGTCACTATGTGGACCCAGACCTGGACCACCAAGTCTGGGTAAGGGTCCTGGAGGTCTATGAGGGTCACAGTCTCTATGTGGACCCAGACCTGGACCACCAAGGCCGGGTAAGGGTCTGAGACCTCTAGGGGGGTCACAGTCTCTATGTGGACCCAGACCTGGACCACCAAGCCTGGGGAAGGGTCTGGGTCTCTGGGGGGGTCCTGCTGACTCTCCTGTACCCACACATGGTCCAGCCAGTCCGGGGAAGGGTCCTGGCCTCATTGGGGGTCTCGTGGACAACTTGACCTTTGACCTTTCGCTGTTGCCCGGCCAGGGTCCGCAAGACCCCCGGCAAATCGAAGAGGAGGTCCCCCTGAAGACGTGAAGCCAAAGCCCGGGCTTCTAGCTGCTCCACAGCCCTCTCCAGAGCCGTTTGAGTGCGCCGGGAAAACGCCCGGCTGCAGTACCGGACTTTCCCCACAGGAGGGCGCATCGCAATTGCTATCCGGCGAACGCGGCCACCTGGAGCCGCCCGGACCCCGCCGGATTGAAGAGGAGGCTCCCCTGAACACTGCGAGCCAGCCCGCGGGCTTCTCTGTGCTCCAGGGACCGCGCCGGACCTGTTGGAGCGTTTTCGCCGAGTCTGGCGGAGGCGAGGTCTCTCTCCAGCCGGGAGGACCACTTGCCCTGCTCGGATCCGCTCCCCGACGCCACCGAACTGTAGGTGCGGGTCCCCCGAACACGTGGAACCAAACCGCGTGCTTCTAGGTGCTCCACAGCCCTCCCCAGGCCCGTTTCAGTGCGTCTGAAGCCCGGTTTTCAAACTCGCGAAGCTCCCTCCTGTGGCGGTTTTCGAGTACTGCACTCGAGTGAACGTTGAACCACCTTTTCGGCCTGGAAAGGGACTTCACCTGCTCCGATTTGCTCGCGGAAAACGCCGTTGGAAAGAGGAGCTCTGCCCGATGACGGGAAGCCCGGCCCCGGGCTTCTCACTGCTCCACAGCCCGCTCCAGCCCCGTTTCAGTGCGTGCCAGCTGAAGCCTGCATTAAAGTTGCAAAGGCCGGACACCACCTTTCCGGCCTGGAAAAGGACTTTGCCTGCTCCGATTTGCTCGCGGACAACGCCGTTGGAAAGAGGAGCTCCGCCCGATGACGGGAAGCCCGGCCTCGGGCTTCTCACTGCTCCACAGCCCGCTCCAGCCCAGCGACAGAGCGTTCAAAACGTCACACTTTGCACAGTGCACAGTGCACATTCACAGGTCAAACTGTCATGCCTGGATGTCGCCACACTGTGGCGCCCTCTACCAGGCTATGAATTTAAAACGCCCGGCTCCGCTGGGAAACTATGGATGACACTTTACCAGTTCATTCAGCCAGAGAGGCTCTCATTGCACATATTAACCCCCACATTGAACACTTTATTGCCGATTCATGCTTGCAGTAATGACCCTGGAGGTCACTGAGAACCAGAGAGGGTCTCATTGCACATATTAACCCCCACATTGAACACTTTAATGCCGATTCATGCTTGCAGTAATGACCCTGGAGGTACCTGAGAACCACAGAGGGTCTCATTGCACATATTAACCCCCACATTGAACACTTTATTGCCGATTCACACTAACAGTGATGACCCTGGAGGTCACTGAGAACCAGAGAGGCTCTCATTGCACATATTAACCCCCACATTGAACACTTTAATGCCGATTCACACTAACAGTAATGACCCTGGAGGTCACTGAGAACCAGAGAGGGTCTCATTGCACATATTAACCCCCACATTGAACACTTTAATGCCGATTCATGCTTGCAGTAATGACCCTGGAGGTACCTGAGAACCACAGAGGGTCTCATTGCACATATTAACCCCCACATTGAACACTTTATTGCCGATTCACACTAACAGTGATGACCCTGGAGGTCACTGAGAACCAGAGAGGCTCTCATTGCACATATTAACCCCCACATTGAACACTTTAATGCCGATTCACACTAACAGTAATGACCCTGGAGGTACCTGAGAACCAGAGAGGGTCTCATTGCACATATTAACCCCCACATTGAACACTTTAATACCGATTCCTGCTTGCAGTAATGACCCTGGAGGTCACTGAGAACCAGAGAGGCTCTCACTGCACATATTTACCCACACATTGAACACTTTAATGCCGATTCATACTAACAGTATTCACCCTGGAGGTCACTGAGAACCAGAGAGGCTCCCACTACACATATTAACCCACACATTGAACACTTTATTACCGATTCATGCTGGTTCTCATCACCCTGGAGGTACCTGAGAACCAGAGAGGCTCCCACTACACATATTAACCCACACATTGAACACTTTAATGCCGATTCACACTAACAGTGATGACCCTGGAGGTACCTGAGAACCAGAGAGGGTCTCATTGCACATATTAACCCCCACATTGAAGACTTTAATACCGATTCATGCTTGCAGTAATGACCCTGGAGGTCACTGAGAACCAGAGAGGCTCTCACTGCACATATTTACCCACACATTGAACACTTTAATGCCGATTCATACTAACAGTATTCACCCTGGAGGTCACTGAGAACCAGAGAGGCTCCCACTACACATATTAACCCACACATTGAACACTTTATTACCGATTCATGCTGGTTCTCATCACCCTGGAGGTACCTGAGAACCAGAGAGGCTCTCACTGCACATATTAACCCACACATTGAACACTTTATTGCCGATTCACACTAACAGTGATGACCCTGGAGGTACCTGAGAACCAGAGAGGGTCTTATTGCACATATTAACCCCCACATTGAGCACTTTAATACCGATTCATACTAACAGTAATGACCCTGGACCTCCATGAGAACCAGAGAGGCTCTCACTGCACATATTTACCCACACATTGAACACTTTATTGCCGATTCATGCTGGTTCTCATCACCCTGGACCCCCCAGAGAACCACAGAGGCTCCCACTACACATGTCAAGCTGCATCTCTCCTGGCCAGAGAACAAAAAAAAAGCCCTCCCTCCCTCCCTCACGCTGGAGGAAGAGAGGGAGGGCACACACTGCACTCATCACACCCCACTCACAAGCACCCAAACCTGGCTTAGCATACACGCTAACCCACCCCCCCCTCCGGAGCCCCCCCTGGGACCCGGCTCACCCCCCGACCCCGTGGACCCACACTTAAGCCCCCACCCCTGAGTTAAAACCCAAGTTCCGCCGTTTTAGAGTTTGGCGCCCCTGGTTATCTAGATCCAGATTTTGCCAAAGAGAAA
>NW_027634698.1:42500-52500 GCF_910589615.1 Taurulus bubalis
AATTGTCACAGTCAGTGACAACTAGACTAACTATTTTGCCCATGTTAATGTAGTCGAATTGTCATTTTGTATGGAATCAGTAATCTTTATAATTCGTGAAAAAAAAATTCAACAGTATTTTAATTCAAATTAATTACTTTAAAACCACTTAGAGATGTGGATTCTTTTCCTAAATTAAGAGGGGCTTCTCAACATAGATAGCATCCAATCTGGGACCGATAGCTGTAGTTGACATCTGGAAAAGTTACACAATGAGACATAGATATCTCGAATCAGCGTTAAATGGCGACCATTTTGGACCCAATACCTCAGGAACCATCTAAAAAACATACACTTGGACTTCACGGAATCAATGATCCTGATGATTCAAAAAATGACAATTCGACTACATTAACATGGGCAAAATAGTTAGTCTAATTGTCAGTGGCCATTGACAATTAGACTAAGTATTCGGCCCATGTTAATGTTGTCGAATTGTCATTTTGTAAGGAATCGATGATCCTTATAATTCAAAAAATGACAATTCGACTACATTAACATGGGCAAAATAGTTAGTCTAATTGTCAGTGGCCATTGACAATTAGACTAAGTATTCGGCTCATGTTAATGTAGTCGAATTGTCATTTTGTAAGGAATCAGTAATCTTCAAAATTCGTAAAAAAGACAATTCAACAGTCTTTTAATTCAAATTAATTACTTTAAAACCACTTAGAGATGTGGATTCTTTTCCTAAATTAAGAGGGGCTTCTCAACATACATTCCCTCAAATTTGGGGCCAAAAGCTGCAAGGCCTCCAAAACAGTCACAACGTGTGACCTTTGACCCCAATTCCTTCTGTTTTTTGACAAGTGTAAAAATTGCAATAATTTCCTAAATATTAATTTTTAAACTCCCATTTTTCTCACAGACACTCAGGACAGTGCCTACAATGAGGTCATTGGGTTTATATTGTTCAGATTGAAGGTCATTTTTTTCTACGCATGTCAGAGCTTAGCTTTCTTTTTGAAGGTGTGGCCACTATCAAATGGGTTCCAACCATGTACTTTATACCACTCTAGCCCTTAGCCACGCTGCGTGGGAGTGGTTTAAAAACCCAAAAAACACCCAAATTCACACTTTCAAAGGTTAAAAACTGCCTTAGAAAAAGGTCCAAACTGCTTGAAACTTGGTGGGAACATTGCTCTGGAAGCCTTAAATGACATACTGAAAGCACAAGTCTGCAGACCCTCTAGAAAGCTAACTTCCGGTAGCAGCATGCTAGCTAGCTAAAACCAGTAGAGCATGTGACAATTAGACTAACTATTTTTCCCATGTTAATGTCGTCGAATTGTCATTTTTGAATTATAAGGATACTTGAGTCCTTACTCAAATTTAGTCTAATTGTCAGTTGAGAAATCTTGAGACCAGTCTTTTAATTCAGAAAAAATACTTTACATGAACTTAGAGATGTGCATTCTTTTCCTAAATTAAAAGGGGCTTGTCAACATAAATCCCCTGAAATTTGGGGCGAAACGCTACAAGGCAAGACCCCCTAATACAGGCCCAAAGTGTGAAATTTGACCCCAATTCCCTTACATTTTGTTAATGTAAAAATTGCAATAATTCCCTAAATATTAGTATTTAAACTCCCATTTTTCTCACAGACACTCAGGACAGTGCCTACAATGAGGCCATGAGGTGAAATCTTCTCTAAAACATTCACAAGAAGGAATTGGCTGGGTGCCAAACTCCCAAATTTATGCCAATTGTCAGTGGCAAAATCTTGAAAAAGTCTTTTAATTCAAATTAATTACTTTAAAACCACTTAGAGATGTGGATTCTTTTCCTAAATTAAGAGGGGCTTCTCAACATAGATAGCATCCAATCTGGGACCGATAGCTGTAGTTGACATCTGGAAAAGTTACACAATGAGACATAGATATCTCGAATCAGCGTTAAATGGCGACCATTTTGGACCCAATACCTCAGGAACCATCTAAAAAACATACACTTGGACTTCACGGAATCAATGATCCTGATGATTCAAAAAATGACAATTCGACTACATTAACATGGGCAAAATAGTTAGTCTAATTGTCAGTGGCCATTGACAATTAGACTAAGTATTTGGCCCATGTTAATGTTGTCGAATTGTCTTTTTGTAAGGAATCGATGATCCTTATAATTCAAAAAATGACAATTCGACTACATTAACATGGGCAAAATAGTTAGTCTAATTGTCAGTGGCCATTGACAATTAGACTAAGTATTCGGCTCATGTTAATGTAGTCGAATTGTCATTTTGTAAGGAATCAGTAATCTTCATAATTCAAATTAATTACTTTAAAACCATTTAGAGATGTGGATTCTTTTCCTAAATTAAGAGGGGCTTCTCAACATAGATAGCATCCAATCTGGGACCGATAGCTGTAGTTGACATCTGGAAAAGTTACACAATGAGACATAGATATCTCGAATCAGCGTTAAATGGCGACCAGTCTGGGCCTTGGATCACCAGGGGTCTGGGGGTCTTAGATAACCAGGGCTCTGGGACTTAGATAACCAGGGCTCTGGGCACTCTGTCTGATTTTCGACTTTTTCCCGATTTCAGAGCCCTGGTTATCTAAATCTCAGAGCCCTGGTTATCTAAATCTCAGAGCCCTGGTTATCTAAAAGGCTGGACTCTGTCTGATTTTCGACTTTTTTCGAGATACAGGCAGAGTCCAGCCTTTTAGATAACCAGGGCTCTGAGATTTAGATAACCAGGGCTCTGAGATTTAGATAACCAGGGCTCTGAGATTTAGATAACCAGGGCTCTGAAATCGGGAAAAAGTCGAAAATCAGACAGAGTCCAGCGATTTAGATAACCAGGGCTCTGGCACTTAGATAACCAGGGCTCTGGCACTTAGATAACCAGGGCTCTGGGCACTCTGTCTGATTTTCGACTTTTTCCCGATTTCAGAGCCCTGGTTATCTAAATCTCAGAGCCCTGGTTATCTAAATCTCAGAGCCCTGGTTATCTAAAAGGCTGGACTCTGTCTGATTTTCGACTTTTTTCGAGATACAGGCAGAGTCCAGCCTTTTAGATAACCAGGGCTCTGAGATTTAGATAACCAGGGCTCTGAGATTTAGATAACCAGGGCTCTGAAATCGGGAAAAAGTCGAAAATCAGACAGAGTCCAGCGATTTAGATAACCAGGGCTCTGGCACTTAGATAACCAGGGCTCTGGGCACTCTGTCTGATTTTCGACTTTTTCCCGATTTCAGAGCCCTGGTTATCTAAATCTCAGAGCCCTGGTTATCTAAATCTCAGAGCCCTGGTTATCTAAAAGGCTGGACTCTGTCTGATTTTCGACTTTTTTTGAGATACAGGCAGAGTCCAGCCTTTTAGATAACCAGGGCTCTGAGATTTAGATAACCAGGGCTCTGAGATTTAGATAACCAGGGCTCTGAGATTTAGATAACCAGGGCTCTGAAATCGGGAAAAAGTCGAAAATCAGACAGAGTCCAGCGATTTAGATAACCAGGGCTCTGGCACTTAGATAACCAGGGCTCTGGCACTTAGATAACCAGGGCTCTGGGCACTCTGTCTGATTTTCGACTTTTTCCCGATTTCAGAGCCCTGGTTATCTAAATCTCAGAGCCCTGGTTATCTAAATCTCAGAGCCCTGGTTATCTAAAAGGCTGGACTCTGTCTGATTTTCGACTTTTTTCGAGATACAGGCAGAGTCCAGCCTTTTAGATAACCAGGGCTCTGGCACTTAGATAACCAGGGCTCTGAGATTTAGATAACCAGGGCTCTGAGATTTAGATAACCAGGGCTCTGAAATCGGGAAAAAGTCGAAAATCAGACAGAGTCCAGCGATTTAGATAACCAGGGCTCTGGCACTTAGATAACCAGGGCTCTGGGCACTCTGTCTGATTTTCGACTTTTTTCGAGATACAGGCAGAGTCCAGCCTTTTAGATAACCAGGGCTCTGAGATTTAGATAACCAGGGCTCTGAGATTTAGATAACCAGGGCTCTGAAATCGGGAAAAAGTCGAAAATCAGACAGAGTCCAGCGATTTAGATAACCAGGGCTCTGAGATTTAGATAACCAGGGCTCTGAGATTTAGATAACCAGGGCTCTGAAATCGGGAAAAAGTCGAAAATCAGACAGAGTCCAGCGATTTAGATAACCAGGGCTCTGGCACTTAGATAACCAGGGCTCTGGGCACTCTGTCTGATTTTCGACTTTTTTCGAGATACAGGCAGAGTCCAGCCTTTTAGATAACCAGGGCTCTGAGATTTAGATAACCAGGGCTCTGAGATTTAGATAACCAGGGCTCTGAAATCGGGAAAAAGTCGAAAATCAGACAGAGTCCAGCGATTTAGATAACCAGGGCTCTGAGATTTAGATAACCAGGGCTCTGAGATTTAGATAACCAGGGCTCTGAAATCGGGAAAAAGTCAAAAATCAGACAGAGTCCAGCGATTTAGATAACCAGGGCTCTGGCACTTAGATAACCAGGGCTCTGGGCACTCTGTCTGATTTTCGACTTTTTTCGAGATACAGGCAGAGTCCAGCCTTTTAGATAACCAGGGCTCTGAGATTTAGATAACCAGGGCTCTGAGATTTAGATAACCAGGGCTCTGAAATCGGGAAAAAGTCGAAAATCAGACAGAGTCCAGCGATTTAGATAACCAGGGCTCTGAGATTTAGATAACCAGGGCTCTGAGATTTAGATAACCAGGGCTCTGAAATCGGGAAAAAGTCGAAAATCAGACAGAGTCCAGCGATTTAGATAACCAGGGCTCTTAGATTTAGATAACCAGGGCTCTGAGATTTAGATAACCAGGGCTCTGAAATCGGGAAAAAGTCGAAAATCAGACAGAGTCCAGCGATTTAGATAACCAGGGCTCTGGCACTTAGATAACCAGGGCTCTGGGCACTCTGTCTGATTTTCGACTTTTTTCGAGATACAGGCAGAGTCCAGCCTTTTAGATAACCAGGGCTCTGAGATTTAGAGATTTAATTCAAATTAATTACTTTAAAACCACTTAGAGATGTGGATTCTTTTCCTAAATTAAGAGGGGCTTCTCAACATAGATAGCATCCAATCTGGGACCGATAGCTGTAGTTGACATCTGGAAAAGTTACACAATGAGACATAGATATCTCGAATCAGCGTTGAATGGCGACCATTTTGGACCCAATACCTCAGGAACCATCTAAAAAACATACACTTGGACTTCACGGAATCAATGATCCTGATGATTCAAAAAATGACAATTCGACTACATTAACATGGGCAAAATAGTTAGTCTAATTGTCAGTGGCCATTGACAATTAGACTAAGTATTCGGCCCATGTTAATGTTGTCGAATTGTCATTTTGTTAGGATTCGATGATCCTTATAATTCAAAAAATGACAATTCGACTACATTAACATGGGCAAAATAGTTAGTCTAATTGTCAGTGGCCATTGACAATTAGACTAAGTATTCGGCTCATGTTAATGTAGTCGAATTGTCATTTTGTAAGGAATCAGTAATCTTCAAAATTCGTAAAAAAGACAATTCAACAGTCTTTTAATTCAAATTAATTACTTTAAAACCACTTAGAGATGTGGATTCTTTTCCTAAATTAAGAGGGGCTTCTCAACATACATTCCCTCAAATTTGGGGCCAAAAGCTGCAAGGCCTCCAAAACAGTCACAACGTGTGACCTTTGACCCCAATTCCTTCTGTTTTTTGACAAGTGTAAAAATTGCAATAATTTCCTAAATATTAATTTTTAAACTCCCATTTTTCTCACAGACACTCAGGACAGTGCCTACAATGAGGTCATTGGGTTTATATTGTTCAGATTGAAGGTCATTTTTTTCTACGCATGTCAGAGCTTAGCTTTCTTTTTGAAGGTGTGGCCACTATCAAATGGGTTCCAACCATGTACTTTATACCACTCTAGCCCTTAGCCACGCTGCGTGGGAGTGGTTTAAAAACCCAAAAAACACCCAAATTCACACTTTCAAAGGTTAAAAACTCCCTTAGAAAAAGGTCCAAACTGCTTGAAACTTGGTGGGAACATTGCTCTGGAAGCCTTAAATGACATACTAAAAGCACAAGTCTGCAGACCCTCTAGAAAGCTTACTTCCGGTAGCAGCATGCTAGCTAGCTAAAACCAGTAGAGCATGTGACAATTAGACTAACTATTTTTCCCATGTTAATGTCGTCGAATTGTCATTTTTGAATTATAAGGATACTTGAGTCCTTACTCAAATTTAGTCTAATTGTCAGTTGAGAAATCTTGAGACCAGTCTTTTAATTCAGAAAAAATACTTTACATGAACTTAGAGATGTGCATTCTTTTCCTAAATTAAGAGGGGCTTCTCAACATGCATCCCCTGAAATTTGGGGCGAAACGCTACAAGGCAAGACCCCCTAATACAGGCCCAAAGTGTGACATTTGACCCCAATTCCCTTACATTTTGTTAATGTAAAAATTGCAATAATTCCCTAAATATTAGTATTTAAACTCCCATTTTTCTCACAGACACTCAGGACAGTGCCTACAATGAGGCCATGAGGTGAAATCTCCTCTAAAACATTCACAAGAAGGAATTGGCCGGGTGCCAAACTCCCAAATTTATGCCAATTGTCAGTGGCAAAATCTTGAAAAAGTCTTTTAATTCAAATTAATTACTTTAAAACCACTTAGAGATGTGCATTCTTTTCCTATTCAAAGAGGTGCTTCTCAACATACAGAATCTCAAATCTGGGGCCAAAAGCTGCAAGTTAAGGGCCCGAAGCCGACCCTAACGACGTTGCCCTTTGATCTTTTTTGACAAGTGCAAAAATGGCCATAATCCACTAAATATTAATATCTAAGCTCCCATTTTTCTCACAGACACTCAGGAGAGGGCCTACAATGAGATCATGGGGTGAAATCCCCTTAAAAACAAGCAAAAGTCTTAATTGGCAGCATAAAATTCAGGATTTGGAGAGGGTCTTGGACTTAGCGAACCTGAGACCACCTGAAGAGTCTGGGCCGATCGGGGCTTTTTTTGTTCTGAACGTGCTAGAGCTTAGCTTTCTTTTTGAGGTTGTAGCCACTCCCAAATGGAGTCCAACCATGCCGGATGTGGCTCCGTAACCCTTAGCAACGCTGCCTGGGAGTGGCTTAAAGAACCCCGAAAAACACCAATTTCACTCCTTCAAAGGTTCATATCTCCTCAGAGAAAGATTGAAAGTGCTTGAAACTCGATGGGTCCATTGTCCTGGAAGCCCTGAATAGGATTCTAAAAGCACAAGTCTCTAGACCCTCTAGAAAGCTAACTTCCGGTAGCAACATGCTAGCTACTTAAAATCAAGTGGCCCTAGTAGAGCATCCTCTGATGTCCACCATACTCCAGTTTTGTGCAAAAAAGTGATTTTAAAGTGTTTCAAGTGCACCCAGCAAAATGTCACTCGAGTCGAGAAAGGCCTCTGAAAGGCCTTTTTTGAAAAATGCATTTTTGGAAATGACCTAATTGTCTGGAAATGACCCATTTGTCACAGACAGGGACAATTAGACTAACTATTTTGCCCATGTTAATGCAGTCGAATTGTCATTTTTTGAATTATAGGGATACTTGAGTCCAAATTTAGTCCAATCGTCAGTTGAGAAATCTTGAGACCAGTCTTTTAATTCAGAAAAATTACTTTACATGAACTTAGAGATGTGCATTCTTTTCCTAAATTAAGAGGGGCTTCTCAACATGCATCCCCTGAAATTTGGGGCGAAACGCTACAAGGCAAGACCCCCTAATACAGGCCCAAAGTGTGACATTTGACCCCGATTCCCTTACATTTTGTTAATGTAAAAATTGCAATAATTCCCTAAATATTAATATTTAAACTCCCATTTTTCTCACAGACACTCAGGACAGTGCCTACAATGAGGCCATGAGGTGAAATCTCCTCTAAAACATTCACAAGAAGGAATTGGCTGGGTGCCAAACTCCCAAATTTATGCTAATTGTCAGTGGCAAAATCTTGAAAAAGTCTTTTTATTCAAATTAATTACTTTAAAACCACTTAGAGATGTGCATTCTTTTCCTATTCAAAGAGGGACTTCTCAACATCCAGAATCTCAAATCTGGGGCCAAAAGCTGCAAGTTAAGGGCCCGAACCCGACCCTAACGACGTTGCCCTTTGATCTTTTTTGACAAGTGCAAAAATGGCCATAATCCACTAAATATTAATATCTAAGCTCCCATTTTTCTCACAGACACTCAGGAGAGGGCCTACAATGAGATCATGGGGTGAAATCCCCTTAAAAACAAGCAAAAGTCTTAATTGGCAGCATAAAATTCAGGATTTGGAGAGGGTCTTGGACTTAGCGAACCTGAGACCACCTGAAGAGTCTGGGCCGATCGGGGCTTTTTTTGTTCTGAACGTGCTAGAGCTTAGCTTTCTTTTTGAGGTTGTAGCCACTCCCAAATGGAGTCCAACCATGCCGGATTTGGCTCCGTAACCCTTAGCAACGCTGCGTGGGAGTGGCTTAAAGAACCCCGAAAAACACCAATTTCACTCCTTCAAAGGTTCATATCTCCTCAGAGAAAGATTGAAAGTGCTTGAAACTCGATGGGTCCATTGTCCTGGAAGCCCTGAATAGGATTCTAAAAGCACAAGTCTCTAGACCCTCTAGAAAGCTAACTTCCGGTAGCAACATGCTAGCTACTTAAAATCAAGTGGCCCTAGTAGAGCATCCTCTGATGTCCACCATACTCCAGTTTTGTGCAAAAAAGTGATTTTAAAGTGTTTCAAGTGCACCCAGCAAAATGTCACTCGAGTCGAGAAAGGCCTCTGAAAGGCCTTTTTTGAAAAATGCATTTTTGGAAATGACCTAATTGTCTGGAAATGACCCATTTGTCACAGACAGGGACAATTAGACTAACTATTTTGCCCATGTTAATGCAGTCGAATTGTCATTTTTTGAATTATAGGGATACTTGAGTCCAAATTTAGTCCAATCGTCAGTTGAGAAATCTTGAGACCAGTCTTTTAATTCAGAAAAATTACTTTACATGAACTTAGAGATGTGCATTCTTTTCCTAAATTAAGAGGGGCTTCTCAACATGCATCCCCTGAAATTTGGGGCGAAACGCTACAAGGCAAGACCCCCTAATACAGGCCCAAAGTGTGACATTTGACCCCGATTCCCTTACATTTTGTTAATGTAAAAATTGCAATAACTCCCTAAATATTAGTATTTAAACTCCCATTTTTCTCACAGACACTCAGGACAGTGCCTACAATGAGGCCATGAGGTGAAATCTCCTCTAAAACATTCACAAGAAGGAATTGGCCGGGTGCCAAGCTCCCAAATTTATGCCAATTGTCAGTGGCAAAATCTTGAAAAAGTCTTTTAATTCAAATTAATTACTTTAAAACCACTTAGAGATGTGCATTCTTTTCCTATTCAAAGAGGGGCTTCTCAACATACAGAATCTCAAATCTGGGGCCAAAAGCTGCAAGTAAAGGGCCCGAACCCGACCCTAACGACGTTGCCCTTTGATCTTTTTTGACAAGTGCAAAAATGGCCATAATCCACTAAATATCAATATCTAAGCTCCCATTTTTCTCACAGACACTCAGGAGAGGGCCTACAATGAGATCATGGGGTGAAATCCCCTTAAAAACAAGCAAAAGTCTTAATTGGCAGCATAAAATTCAGGATTTGGAGAGGGTCTTGGACTTAGCGAACCTGAGACCACCTGAAGAGTCTGGGCCGATCGGGGCTTTTTTTGTTCTGAACGTGCTAGAGCTTAGCTTTCTTTTTGAGGTTGTAGCCACTCCCAAATGGAGTCCAACCATGCCGGATGTGGCTCCGTAACCCTTAGCAACGCTGCGTGGGAGTGGCTTAAAGAACCCCGAAAAACACCAATTTCACTCTTTCAAAGGTTCATATCTCCTCAGGGAAAGATTGAAAGTGCTTGAAACTGGATGAGTCCATTGTCCTGGAAGCCCTGAATAGGATTCTAAAAGCACAAGTCT
>NW_027634698.1:60000-69265 GCF_910589615.1 Taurulus bubalis
ATCTAAAAGGCTGGACTCTGTCTGATTTTCGACTTTTTTCGAGATACAGACAGAGTGCCCAGAGCCCTGGTTATCTAAGACCCCCAGACCCCTGGTGATCCAAGGCTCAGAGCCCTGGTTATCTAAGACCCCCAGACCCCTGGTGATCTACGGCACAGACCCCTGGTTATCTAAGACCTCCAGACCCCTGGTGATCCAAGGCCCAGACCCCTGGTTATCTAAGACCCCCGGACCCCTGGTGATCCAAGGCCCAGACCCCTGGTTATCTAAGACCTCCAGACCCCTGGTGATCCAAGGCCCAGACCCCTGGTTATCTAAGACCCCCCCAGACCCCTGGTTATCCAAGTCTAAAGCTGGACTCTGTCTGATTTTCAGTTGTTTTTCAGATTTCGGGAAAAAGTTAAAGTTTTCTCTTCCCGAGGGGGGGGCTGTTTGCTCCGAAAGTAGAGCGAGAAAAAAGGTGGGGGGCCGAGCAGCGAGTGAGACATTTAAACAGAGCTCCGGGACCAGGTTTTGGACCTGGAGGGGGGGTCCTGGTGACTCAGAGAGACCCAGACCTGGTCCACCAAGTCCGGGTACAGGTCTGGACCTGCATGGGGGTCCTTGAGCTGTGCTGGGACCCAGGACCAGGTCTGCCAAGTACCCCATACAGGTCTTGGGCCTACAGGGGCTCTGGATGACCCAGCTGTACACAGCCAAGGAGGACTAGGTCTGGGTACAGGTCTGGAGCTGCACGGGGGTCATTGCACTTTGCTGGGACCCAGGACCAGGTCTGCCAAGTACCCCATACAGGTCTTGGTCCTACAGGGGCTCTGGATGACTCAGCTGCACCCAGCCAAGGAGGACTTTGTCTGGGTACAGGTCTGAGACCTGCATGGGGTCATTGAACTTTGGTGGGACCCAGGACCAGGTCTGCTAAGTCCGTCATAAAGGTCTTGGGCCTAGGGGGGCTCCTGATGACTCAGCTGCACCCAGCCAAGGAGGACTTTGTCTGGGTACAGGTCTGAGACCTGCATGGGGTCATTGAACTTTGGTGGGACCCGGACCAGGTCTGCTAAGTCCGTCATAAAGGTCTTGGGCCTACAGGGGGTCTGGAGGACTCAGCTGCACCCAGCCAAGGAGGTCTTAGTCTGGGTACAGGTCTTAGACCTGCACGGGGTCCTTGAACTTTGCTGGGACCCAGGACCAGGTCTGCCAAGTACCTCATACAGGTCTTGGTCCTACAGGGGCTCCTGATGACTCAGCTGCACCCAGCCAAGGAGGACTCTGTCTGGGTACAGGTCTGGAGCTGCACGGGGGTCATTGCACTTTGCTGGGACCCAGGACCAGGTCTGCCAAGTACCCCATACAGGTCTTGGTCCTACAGGGGCTTCTGATGACTCAGAGAGACCCAGCCAAGGAGGACTTTGTCTGGGTACAGGTCTGAGACCTGCATGGGGTCATTGAACTTTGGTGGGACCCAGGACCAGGTCTGCCAAGTCCCTAATAAAGGTCTTGGGCCTACAGGGGCTCCTGATGACTCAGAGAGACCCAGCCAAGGAGGCCTTGGTCTGGGTACAGGTCTTAGACCTGCACGGGGTCCTTGAACTTTGCTGGGACCCAGGACCAGGTCTGCCAAGTACCTAATACAGGTCTTGGTCCTACAGGGGCTCCTGATGACTCAGCTGCACCCAGCCAAGGAGGACTCTGTCTGGGTACAGGTCTGGAGCTGCACGGGGGTCATTGCACTTTGCTGGGACCCAGGACCAGGTCTGCCAAGTACCTAATACAGGTCTTGGTCCTACAGGGGCTGCTGATGACTCAGAGAGACCCAGCCAAGGAGGACTCTGTCTGGGTACAGGTCTTAGACCTGCACGGGGTCATTGAACTTTGCTGGGACCCAGGACCAGGTCTGCCAAGTACCTAATAAAGGTCTTGGTCCTACAGGGGGTCTGGAGGACTCAGCTGCACCCAGCCAAGGAGGTCTTAGTCTGGGTACAGGTCTTAGACCTGCATGGGGTCATTGAACTTTGGTGGGACCCGGACAAGGTCTGCCAAGTACCTAATAAAGGTCTTGGTCCTACAGGGGCTCCTGATGACTCAGAGAGACCCAGCCAAGGAGGACTTGGTCTGGGTACAGGTCTGGAGCTGCACGGGGGTCATTGAACTTTGGTGGGACCCAGGACCAGGTCTGCCAAGTACCTAATAAAGGTCTTGGTCCTACAGGGGGTCTGGATGACTCAGAGAGACCCAGCCAAAGAGGTCTTTGTCTGGGTACAGGTCTTAGACCTGCACGGGGTCCTTGAACTTTGGTGGGACCCAGGACCAGGTCTGCCAAGTACCCCATACAGGTCTTGGTCCTACAGGGGCTCCTGATGGCTCAGAGAGACCCAGCCAAGGAGGTCTTAGTCTGGGTACAGGTCTGAGACCTGCATGGGGTCATTGAACTTTGCTGGGACCCAGGACCAGGTCTGCCAAGTACCTAATAAAGGTCTTGGTCCTACAGGGGGTCTGGAGGACTCAGAGAGACCCAGCCAAGGAGGACTCTGTCTGGGTACAGGTCTTAGACCTGCACGGGGTCCTTGAACTTTGCTGGGACCCAGGACCAGGTCTGCTAAGTCCCTAATAAAGGTCTTGGTCCTACAGGGGCTCCTGATGACTCAGAGAGACCCAGCCAAGGAGGACTCTGTCTGGGTACAGGTCTTAGACCTGCATGGGGTCATTGAACTTTGCTGGGACCCAGGACCAGGTCTGCCAAGTACCTAATAAAGGTCTTGGTCCTACAGGGGCTCCTGATGACTCAGCTGCACCCAGCCAAGGAGGACTCTGTCTGGGTACAGGTCTGGAGCTGCACGGGGGTCATTGCACTTTGGTGGGACCCGGACCAGGTCTGCCAAGTACCTCATACAGGTCTTGGTCCTACAGGGGGTCTGGAGGACTCAGAGAGACCCAGCCAAGGAGGACTTTGTCTGGGTACAGGTCTGAGACCTGCACGGGGTCATTGAACTTTGCTGGGACCCAGGACCAGGTCTGCCAAGTACCCCATACAGGTCTTGGTCCTACAGGGGCTCCTGATGACTCAGAGAGACCCAGCCAAGGAGGCCTTGGTCTGGGTACAGGTCTTAGGCCTGCATGGGGTCCTTGAACTTTGCTGGGACCCAGGACCAGGTCTGCCAAGTACCCCATACAGGTCTTGGTCCTACAGGGGGTCTGGAGGACTCAGAGAGACCCAGCCAAGGAGGACTTTGTCTGGGTACAGGTCTTAGACCTGCATGGGGTCATTGCACTTTGCTGGGACCCAGGACCAGGTCTGCCAAGTACCCCATACAGGTCTTGGTCCTACAGGGGCTTCTGATGACTCAGAGAGACCCAGCCAAGGAGGACTCTGTCTGGGTGCAGGTCTTAGACCTGCATGGGGTCATTGAACTTTGCTGGGACCCAGGACCAGGTCTGCCAAGTACCTCATACAGGTCTTGGGCCTACAGGGGCTCCTGATGACTCAGCTGCACCCAGCCAAGGAGGACTCTGTCTGGGTACAGGTCTGGAGCTGCACGGGGGTCATTGCACTTTGCTGGGACCCAGGACCAGGTCTGCCAAGTACCCCATACAGGTCTTGGTCCTACAGGGGCTTCTGATGACTCAGAGAGACCCAGCCAAGGAGGACTTTGTCTGGGTACAGGTCTGAGACCTGCATGGGGTCGTTGAACTTTGGTGGGACCCAGGACCAGGTCTGCCAAGTACCTCATACAGGTCTTGGTCCTACAGGGGCTCCTGATGACTCAGCTGCACCCAGCCAAGGAGGACTCTGTCTGGGTACAGGTCTGGAGCTGCACGGGGGTCATTGCACTTTGCTGGGACCCAGGACCAGGTCTGCCAAGTACCCCATACAGGTCTTGGTCCTACAGGGGCTTCTGATGACTCAGAGAGACCCAGCCAAGGAGGACTCTGTCTGGGTACAGGTCTTAGACCTGCATGGGGTCATTGAACTTTGCTGGGACCCGGACCAGGTCTGCCAAGTACCCCATACAGGTCTTGGTCCTACAGGGGCTTCTGATGACTCAGAGAGACCCAGCCAAGGAGGACTTTGTCTGGGTACAGGTCTGAGACCTGCATGGGGTCATTGAACTTTGCTGGGACCCAGGACCAGGTCTGCCAAGTACCCCATACAGGTCTTGGTCCTACAGGGGCTCCTGATGACTCAGAGAGACCCAGCCAAGGAGGACTCTGTCTGGGTACAGGTCTGGAGCTGCACGGGGGTCATTGAACTTTGGTGGGACCCAGGACCAGGTCTGCCAAGTACCTAATAAAGGTCTTGGTCCTACAGGGGGTCTGGATGACTCAGAGAGACCCAGCCAAAGAGGTCTTTGTCTGGGTACAGGTCTTAGGCCTGCATGGGGTCCTTGAACTTTGGTGGGACCCGGACCAGGTCTGCCAAGTACCTAATAAAGGTCTTGGTCCTACAGGGGGTCTGGATGACTCAGAGAGACCCAGCCAAAGAGGTCTTTGTCTGGGTACAGGTCTTAGACCTGCATGGGGTCTTTGAACTTTGGTGGGACCCAGAACCAGGTCTGCCAAGTACCTCATACAGGTCCTGGTCCTACAGGGGGTCTGGATGACTCAGAGAGACCCAGCCAAGGAGGACTTTGTCTGGGTACAGGTCTGGAGCTGCACGGGGGTCATTGAACTTTGGTGGGACCCAGGACCAGGTCTGCCAAGTCCCTAATAAAGGTCTTGGTCCTACAGGGGGTCTGTATGACTCAGAGAGACCCAGCCAAAGAGGTCTTAGTCTGGGTACAGGTCTTAGACCTGCACGGGGTCCTTGAACTTTGCTGGGACCCAGGACCAGGTCTGCTAAGTCCCTAATAAAGGTCTTGGTCCTACAGGGGCTCCTGATGACTCAGAGAGACCCAGCCAAGGAGGCCTTGGTCTGGGTACAGGTCTGGAGCTGCACGGGGGTCATTGAACTTTGGTGGGACCCAGGACCAGGTCTGCCAAGTACCTAATAAAGGTCTTGGTCCTACAGGGGGTCTGGAGGACTCAGAGAGACCCAGCCAAGGAGGACTCTGTCTGGGTACAGGTCTTAGACCTGCATGGGGTCATTGAACTTTGCTGGGACCCAGGACCAGGTCTGCCAAGTACCTAATAAAGGTCTTGGTCCTACAGGGGCCCCTGATGACTCAGAGAGACCCAGCCAAGGAGGCCTTGGTCTGGGTACAGGTCTTAGGCCTGCATGGGGTCCTTGAACTTTGTTGGGACCCAGGACCAGGTCTGCCAAGTACCTAATAAAGGTCTTGGTCCTACAGGGGGTCTGGAGGACTCAGAGAGACCCAGCCAAGGAGGACTTTGTCTGGGTACAGGTCTGAGACCTGCACGGGGTCATTGAACTTTGCTGGGACCCAGGACCAGGTCTGCCAAGTACCTCATACAGGTCTTGGTCCTACAGGGGCTCCTGATGACTCAGAGAGACCCAGCCAAGGAGGACTTGGTCTGGGTACAGGTCTGAGACCTGCACGGGGTCATTGAACTTTGCTGGGACCCAGGACCAGGTCTGCCAAGTACCTAATAAAGGTCTTGGTCCTACAGGGGGTCTGGGGGACTCAGAGAGACCCAGCCAAGGAGGACTCTGTCTGGGTACAGGTCTGGAGCTGCACGGGGGTCATTGCACTTTGCTGGGACCCAGGACCAGGTCTGCCAAGTACCCCATACAGGTCTTGGTCCTACAGGGGGTCTGGAGGACTCAGAGAGACCCAGCCAAGGAGGACTTTGTCTGGGTACAGGTCTGAGACCTGCACGGGGTCATTGAACTTTGCTGGGACCCAGGACCAGGTCTGCTAGGTCCCTAATAAAGGTCTTGGTCCTACAGGGGCTCCTGATGACTCAGAGAGACCCAGCCAAAGAGGACTCTGTCTGGGTACAGGTCTTAGACCTGCATGGGGTCTTTGAACTTTGGTGGGACCCAGGACCAGGTCTGCCAAGTACCTAATAAAGGTCTTGGTCCCACAGGGGCTCCTGATGACTCAGAGAGACCCAGCCAAGGAGGCCTTGGTCTGGGTACAGGTCTGAGACCTGCATGGGGTCATTGCACTTTGCTGGGACCCGGACCAGGTCTGCCAAGTACCTAATAAAGGTCTTGGTCCTACAGGGGGTCTGGAGGACTCAGAGAGACCCAGCCAAGGAGGACTTTGTCTGGGTACAGGTCTGAGACCTGCATGGGGTCGTTGAACTTTGGTGGGACCCAGGACCAGGTCTGCCAAGTCCCTAATAAAGGTCTTGGTCCTACAGGGGCTCCTGATGACCCAGCTGTACCCAGCCAAGGAGGACTTGGTCTGGGTACAGGTCTGAGACCTGCATGGGGTCATTGAACTTTGCTGGGACCCAGGACCAGGTCTGCCAAGTACCTCATACAGGTCTTGGTCCTACAGGGGGTCTGGATGACCCAGAGAGACCCAGCCAAGGAGGACTTTGTCTGGGTACAGGTCTGGAGCTGCACGGGGGTCATTGAACTTTGGTGGGACCCAGGACCAGGTCTGCCAAGTCCCTAATAAAGGTCTTGGTCCTGCAGGGGGTCTGGAGGACTCAGAGAGACCCAGCCAAGGAGGCCTTGGCCTGGGTACAGGTCTTAGACCTGCACGGGGTCCTTGAACTTTGGTGGGACCCAGAACCAGGTCTGCCAAGTACCTAATACAGGTCCTGGTCCTACAGGGGGTCTCATTGACTCAGACAGACCCAGCCAAGGAGGACTTTGTCTGGGTAAGGGTCCTGGAGGTCTAGGGGGGTCCCAGTCACTATGTGGACCCAGACCTGGACCACCAAGTCTGGGTAAGGGTCCTGGAGGTCTATGAGGGTCACAGTCTCTATGTGGACCCAGACCTGGACCACCAAGGCCGGGTAAGGGTCTGAGACCTCTAGGGGGGTCACAGTCTCTATGTGGACCCAGACCTGGACCACCAAGCCTGGGGAAGGGTCTGGGTCTCTGGGGGGGTCCTGCTGACTCTCCTGTACCCACACATGGTCCAGCCAGTCCGGGGAAGGGTCCTGGCCTCATTGGGGGTCTCGTGGACAACTTGACCTTTGACCTTTCGCTGTTGCCCGGCCAGGGTCCGCAAGACCCCCGGCAAATCGAAGAGGAGGTCCCCCTGAAGACGTGAAGCCAAAGCCCGGGCTTCTAGCTGCTCCACAGCCCTCTGCAGAGCCGTTTGAGTGCGCCGGGAAAACGCCCGGCTGCAGTACCGGACTTTCCCCACAGGAGGGCGCATCGCAATTGCTATCCGGCGAACGCGGCCACCTGGAGCCGCCCGGACCCCGCCGGATTGAAGAGGAGGCTCCCCTGAACACTGCGAGCCAGCCCGCGGGCTTCTCTGTGCTCCAGGGACCGCGCCGGACCTGTTGGAGCGTTTTCGCCGAGTCTGGCGGAGGCGAGGTCTCTCTCCAGCCGGGAGGACCACTTGCCCTGCTCGGATCCGCTCCCCGACGCCACCGAACTGTAGGTGCGGGTCCCCCGAACACGTGGAACCAAACCGCGTGCTTCTAGGTGCTCCACAGCCCTCCCCAGGCCCGTTTCAGTGCGTCTGAAGCCCGGTTTTCAAACTCGCGAAGCTCCCTCCTGTGGCGGTTTTCGAGTACTGCACTCGAGTGAACGTTGAACCACCTTTTCGGCCTGGAAAGGGACTTCACCTGCTCCGATTTGCTCGCGGAAAACGCCGTTGGAAAGAGGAGCTCTGCCCGATGACGGGAAGCCCGGCCCCGGGCTTCTCACTGCTCCACAGCCCGCTCCAGCCCCGTTTCAGTGCGTGCCAGCTGAAGCCTGCATTAAAGTTGCAAAGGCCGGACACCACCTTTCCGGCCTGGAAAAGGACTTTGCCTGCTCCGATTTGCTCGCGGACAACGCCGTTGGAAAGAGGAGCTCCGCCCGATGACGGGAAGCCCGGCCTCGGGCTTCTCACTGCTCCACAGCCCGCTCCAGCCCAGCGACAGAGCGTTCAAAACGTCACACTTTGCACAGTGCACAGTGCACATTCACAGGTCAAACTGTCATGCCTGGATGTCGCCACACTGTGGCGCCCTCTACCAGGCTATGAATTTAAAACGCCCGGCTCCGCTGGGAAACTATGGATGACACTTTACCAGTTCATTCAGCCAGAGAGGCTCTCATTGCACATATTAACCCCCACATTGAACACTTTATTGCCGATTCATGCTTGCAGTAATGACCCTGGAGGTCACTGAGAACCAGAGAGGGTCTCATTGCACATATTAACCCCCACATTGAACACTTTAATGCCGATTCATGCTTGCAGTAATGACCCTGGAGGTACCTGAGAACCACAGAGGGTCTCATTGCACATATTAACCCCCACATTGAACACTTTATTGCCGATTCACACTAACAGTGATGACCCTGGAGGTCACTGAGAACCAGAGAGGCTCTCATTGCACATATTAACCCCCACATTGAACACTTTAATGCCGATTCACACTAACAGTAATGACCCTGGAGGTCACTGAGAACCAGAGAGGGTCTCATTGCACATATTAACCCCCACATTGAACACTTTAATGCCGATTCATGCTTGCAGTAATGACCCTGGAGGTACCTGAGAACCACAGAGGGTCTCATTGCACATATTAACCCCCACATTGAACACTTTATTGCCGATTCACACTAACAGTGATGACCCTGGAGGTCACTGAGAACCAGAGAGGCTCTCATTGCACATATTAACCCCCACATTGAACACTTTAATGCCGATTCACACTAACCAGTAATGACCCTGGAGGTACCTGAGAACCAGAGAGGGTCTCATTGCACATATTAACCCCCACATTGAACACTTTAATACCGATTCCTGCTTGCAGTAATGACCCTGGAGGTCACTGAGAACCAGAGAGGCTCTCACTGCACATATTTACCCACACATTGAACACTTTAATGCCGATTCATACTAACAGTATTCACCCTGGAGGTCACTGAGAACCAGAGAGGCTCCCACTACACATATTAACCCACACATTGAACACTTTATTACCGATTCATGCTGGTTCTCATCACCCTGGAGGTACCTGAGAACCAGAGAGGCTCCCACTACACATATTAACCCACACATTGAACACTTTAATGCCGATTCACACTAACAGTGATGACCCTGGAGGTACCTGAGAACCAGAGAGGGTCTCATTGCACATATTAACCCCCACATTGAAGACTTTAATACCGATTCATGCTTGCAGTAATGACCCTGGAGGTCACTGAGAACCAGAGAGGCTCTCACTGCACATATTTACCCAC
>NW_027634697.1:0-5000 GCF_910589615.1 Taurulus bubalis
AAGTACCTCATACAGGTCTTGGTCCCACAGGGGCTCCTGATGACTCAGAGAGACCCAGCCAAGGAGGACTTGGTCTGGGTACAGGTCTGGAGCTGCACGGGGGTCATTGAACTTTGCTGGGACCCGGACCAGGTCTGCCAAGTACCTAATAAAGGTCTTGGTCCTGCAGGGGCTCCTGATGACTCAGAGAGACCCAGCCAAGGAGGACTTTGTCTGGGTACAGGTCTTAGACCTGCACGGGGTCCTTGAACTTTGGTGGGACCCGGACCAGGTCTGCCAAGTACCTAATAAAGGTCTTGGTCCTACAGGGGCTCCTGATGACTCAGAGAGACCCAGCCAAGGAGGACTTTGTCTGGGTACAGGTCTGAGACCTGCACGGGGTCATTGAACTTTGGTGGGACCCGGACCAGGTCTGCCAAGTACCTCATACAGGTCTTGGTCCTACAGGGGCTCCTGATGACTCAGAGAGACCCAGCCAAGGAGGACTTTGTCTGGGTACAGGTCTGAGACCTGCACGGGGTCATTGAACTTTGGTGGGACCCGGACCAGGTCTGCCAAGTACCTAATAAAGGTCTTGGTCCTACAGGGGGTCTGGAGGACTCAGAGAGACCCAGCCAAGGAGGCCTTGGCCTGGGTACAGGTCTTAGACCTGCATGGGGTCATTGAACTTTGGTGGGACCCAGGACCAGGTCTGCTAAGTCCCTAATAAAGGTCTTGGTCCTACAGGGGCTCCTGATGACCCAGCTGTACCCAGCCAAGGAGGACTTTGTCTGGGTACAGGTCTGAGACCTGCATGGGGTCATTGAACTTGGCTGGGACCCGGACCAGGTCTGCCAAGTACCCCATACAGGTCTTGGTCCTACAGGGGCTCCTGATGACCCAGCTGTACCCAGCCAAGGAGGACTTTGTCTGGGTACAGGTCTGAGACCTGCATGGGGTCCTTGAACTTTGGTGGGGACCCAGGACCAGGTCTGCTAAGTACCCCATACAGGTCTTGGACCTACAGGGGCTCCTGATGACTCAGAGAGACCCAGCCAAGGAGGACTCTGTCTGGGTACAGGTCTTAGACCTGCATGGGGTCATTGAACTTTGCTGGGACCCAGGACCAGGTCTGCTAAGTCCCTAATAAAGGTCTTGGTCCTACAGGGGCTCCTGATGACTCAGAGAGACCCAGCCAAAGAGGACTCTGTCTGGGTACAGGTCTTAGACCTGCATGGGGTCTTTGAACTTTGGTGGGACCCAGAACCAGGTCTGCCAAGTACCTAATACAGGTCCTGGTCCTACAGGGGGTCTCATTGACTCAGACAGACCCAGCCAAGGAGGACTCTGTCTGGGTACAGGTCTGGAGCTGCACGGGGGTCATTGCACTTTGCTGGGACCCAGGACCAGGTCTGCCAAGTACCTCATACAGGTCTTGGTCCTACAGGGGCTCCTGATGACCCAGCTGTACCCAGCCAAGGAGGACTTTGTCTGGGTACAGGTCTGAGACCTGCATGGGGTCATTGAACTTTGCTGGGACCCAGGACCAGGTCTGCCAAGTACCTCATACAGGTCCTGGTCCTACAGGGGGTCTGGATGACTCAGAGAGACCCAGCCAAGGAGGACTTTGTCTGGGTACAGGTCTGGAGCTGCACGGGGGTCATTGAACTTTGGTGGGACCCAGGACCAGGTCTGCCAAGTCCCTAATAAAGGTCTTGGTCCTACAGGGGGTCTGTATGACTCAGAGAGACCCAGCCAAAGAGGTCTTTGTCTGGGTACAGGTCTTAGACCTGCACGGGGTCCTTGAACTTTGCTGGGACCCAGGACCAGGTCTGCTAAGTCCCTAATAAAGGTCTTGGTCCTACAGGGGCTCCTGATGACTCAGAGAGACCCAGCCAAGGAGGCCTTGGTCTGGGTACAGGTCTTAGACCTGCACGGGGTCCTTGAACTTTGCTGGGACCCAGGACCAGGTCTGCTAAGTCCCTAATAAAGGTCTTGGTCCTACAGGGGCTCCTGATGACTCAGAGAGACCCAGCCAAAGAGGACTCTGTCTGGGTACAGGTCTTAGACCTGCATGGGGTCTTTGAACTTTGGTGGGACCCAGAACCAGGTCTGCCAAGTACCTAATACAGGTCCTGGTCCTACAGGGGGTCTCATTGACTCAGACAGACCCAGCCAAGGAGGACTTTGTCTGGGTAAGGGTCCTGGAGGTCTAGGGGGGGTCCCAGTCACTATGTGGACCCAGACCTGGACCACCAAGTCTGGGTAAGGGTCCTGGAGGTCTAGGGGGGTCTCAGTCTCAATGTGGACCCAGACCTGGACCACCAAGTCTGGGTAAGGGTCCTGGAGGTCTAGGGGGGGTCACAGTCTCTATGTGGACCCAGACCTGGACCACCAAGTCTGGGTAAAGGTCCTGGAGGTCTAGGGGGGTCACAGTCTCTATGTGGACCCAGACCTGGACCACCAAGTCTGGGTAAGGGTCCTGGAGGTCTAGGGGGGTCTCAGTCTCTATGTGGACCCAGACCTGGACCACCAAGTCTGGGTAAGGGTCCTGGAGGTCTAGGGGGGTCTCAGTCTCTATGTGGACCCAGACCTGGACCACCAAGTCTGGGTAAGGGTCCTGGAGGTCTAGGGGGGTCACAGTCTCTATGTGGACCCAGACCTGGACCACCAAGTCTGGGTAAGGGTCTGAGACCTCTAGGGGGGTCACAGTCTCTATGTGGACCCAGGCCTGGACCACCAAGTCCGGGTCAGGGTCCTGGGGGTCTAGGGGGGGTCTCAGTCTCTATGTGGACCCAGACCTGGACCACCAAGTCTGGGTAAAGGTCCTGGAGGTCTAGGGGGGGTCCCAGTCTCTATGTGGACCCAGACCTGGACCACCAAGGCCGGGTAAGGGTCTGAGACCTCTAGGGGGGTCACAGTCTCTATGTGGACCCAGGCCTGGACCACCAAGGCCGGGTAAGGGTCCTGGAGGTCTATGAGGGTCAAAGTCTCTATGTGGACCCAGACCTGGACCACCAAGCCTGGGGAAGGGTCTGGGTCTCTGGGGGGGTCCTGCTGACTCTCCTGTACCCACACATGGTCCAGCCAGTCCGGGGAAGGGTCCTGGCCTCATTGGGGGTCTCGTGGACAACTTGACCTTTGACCTTTCGCTGTTGCCCGGCCAGGGTCCGCAAGACCCCCGGCAAATCGAAGAGGAGGTCCCCCTGAAGACGTGAAGCCAAAGCCCGGGCTTCTAGCTGCTCCACAGCCCTCTCCAGAGCCGTTAGAGTGCGCCGGGAAAACGCCCGGCTGCAGTACCGGACTTTCCCCACAGGAGGGCGCATCGCAATTGCTATCCGGCGAACGCGGCCACCTGGAGCCGCCCGGACCCCGCCGGATTGAAGAGGAGGCTCCCCTGAACACTGCGAGCCAGCCCGCGGGCTTCTCTGTGCTCCAGGGACCGCGCCGGACCTGTTGGAGCGTTTTCGCCGAGTCTGGCGGAGGCGAGGTCTCTCTCCAGCCGGGAGGACCACTTGCCCTGCTCGGATCCGCACCCCGACGCCACCGAACTGTAGGTGCGGGTCCCCCGAACACGTGGAACCAAACCGCGTGCTTCTAGGTGCTCCACAGCCCTCCCCAGGCCCGTTTCAGTGCGTCCTGAAGCCCGGTTTTCAAACTCGCGAAGCTCCCTCCTGTGGCGGTTTTCGAGTACTGCACTCGAGTGAACGTTGAACCACCTTTTCGGCCTGGAAAGGGACTTCACCTGCTCCGATTTGCTCGCGGAAAACGCCGTTGGAAAGAGGAGCTCTGCCCGATGACGGGAAGCCCGGCCCCGGGCTTCTCACTGCTCCACAGCCCGCTCCAGCCCCGTTTCAGTGCGTGCCAGCTGAAGCCTGCATTAAAGTTGCAAAGGCCGGACACCACCTTTCCGGCCTGGAAAAGGACTTTGCCTGCTCCGATTTGCTCGCGGACAACGCCGTTGGAAAGAGGAGCTCCGCCCGATGACGGGAAGCCCGGCCTCGGGCTTCTCACTGCTCCACAGCCCGCTCCAGCCCAGCGACAGAGCGTTCAAAACGTCACACTTTGCACAGTGCACAGTGCACATTCACAGGTCAAACTGTCATGCCTGGATGTCGCCACACTGTGGCGCCCTCTACCAGGCTATGAATTTAAAACGCCCGGCTCCGCTGGGAAACTATGGATGACACTTTACCAGTTCATTCAGCCAGAGAGGCTCTCATTGCACATATTAACCCCCACATTGAACACTTTATTGCCGATTCATGCTTGCAGTAATGACCCTGGAGGTCACTGAGAACCAGAGAGGGTCTCATTGCACATATTAACCCCCACATTGAACACTTTAATGCCGATTCACACTAACAGTGATGACCCTGGAGGTACCTGAGAACCAGAGAGGGTCTTATTGCACATATTAACCCCCACATTGAACACTTTAATGCCGATTCATGCTTGCAGTAATGACCCTGGAGGTCACTGAGAACCAGAGAGGCTCTCATTGCACATATTAACCCCCACATTGAACACTTTAATGCCGATTCACACTAACAGTAATGACCCTGGAGGTACCTGAGAACCAGAGAGGCTCCCACTGCACATATTAACCCACACATTGAACACTTTATTGCCGATTCATACTAACAGTATTCACCCTGGAGGTACCTGAGAACCAGAGAGGCTCCCACTACACATATTAACCCCCACATTGAACACTTTAATGCCGATTCACACTAACAGTAATGACCCTGGAGGTACCTGAGAACCAGAGAGGGTCTCATTGCACATATTAACCCCCACATTGAACACTTTAATGCCGATTCACACTAACAGTAATGACCCTGGAGGTACCTGAGAACCAGAGAGGCTCCCACTACACATATAAACCCACACATTGAACACTTTATTACCGATTCATGCTGGTTCTCATCACCCTGGAGGTACCTGAGAACCAGAGAGGCTCCCACTACACATATTAACCCACACATTGAACACTTTATTGCCGATTCATACTAACAGTA
>NW_027634697.1:15000-27500 GCF_910589615.1 Taurulus bubalis
GGCTGGACTCTGTCTGATTTTCGACTTTTTTCGAGATACAGACAGAGTGCCCAGAGCCCTGGTTATCTAAGTCCCAGAGCCCTGGTTATCTAAGACCCCCAGACCCCTGGTGATCCAAGGCTCAGAGCCCTGGTTATCTAAGACCCCCAGACCCCTGGTGATCTACGGCACAGACCCCTGGTTATCTAAGACCTCCAGACCCCTGGTGATCCAAGGCCCAGACCCCTGGTTATCTAAGACCCCCGGACCCCTGGTGATCCAAGGCCCAGACCCCTGGTTATCTAAGACCTCCAGACCCCTGGTGATCCAAGGCCCAGACCCCTGGTTATCTAAGACCCCCCCAGACCCCTGGTTATCCAAGTCTAAAGCTGGACTCTGTCTGATTTTCAGTTGTTTTTCAGATTTCGGGAAAAAGTTAAAGTTTTCTCTTCCCGAGGGGGGGGCTGTTTGCTCCGAAAGTAGAGCGAGAAAAAAGGTGGGGGCCGAGCAGCGAGTGAGACATTTAAACAGAGCTCCAGGACCAGGTTTTGGACCTGGAGGGGGGGTCCTGGTGACTCAGAGAGACCCAGACCTGGTCCACCAAGTCCGGGTACAGGTCTGGACCTGCATGGGGGTCCTTGAGCTGTGCTGGGACCCAGGACCAGGTCTGCCAAGTACCCCATACAGGTCTTGGGCCTACAGGGGCTCTGGATGACCCAGCTGTACACAGCCAAGGAGGACTAGGTCTGGGTACAGGTCTGGAGCTGCACGGGGGTCATTGCACTTTGCTGGGACCCAGGACCAGGTCTGCCAGGTACCCCATACAGGTCTTGGTCCTACAGGGGCTCTGGATGACTCAGCTGCACCCAGCCAAGGAGGACTTTGTCTGGGTACAGGTCTGAGACCTGCATGGGGTCATTGCACTTTGATGGGACCCAGGACCAGGTCTGCTAAGTCCGTCATAAAGGTCTTGGGCCTACAGGGGCTCCTGATGACTCAGAGAGACCCAGCCAAGGAGGTCTTAGTCTGGGTACAGGTCTGAGACCTGCATGGGGTCCTTGAACTTTGGTGGGACCCAGGACCAGGTCTGCCAAGTACCCCATACAGGTCTTGGTCCTACAGGGGCTTCTGATGACTCAGAGAGACCCAGCCAAGGAGGACTCTGTCTGGGTACAGGTCTGGAGCTGCACGGGGGTCATTGCACTTTGCTGGGACCCAGGACAAGGTCTGCCAAGTACCCCATACAGGTCTTGGTCCTACAGGGGGTCTGGAGGGCTCAGAGAGACCCAGCCAAGGAGGACTTTGTCTGGGTACAGGTCTGAGACCTGCATGGGGTCATTGAACTTTGGTGGGACCCGGACCAGGTCTGCTAAGTCCGTCATAAAGGTCTTGGGCCTACAGGGGGTCTGGAGGACTCAGCTGCACCCAGCCAAGGAGGTCTTAGTCTGGGTACAGGTCTTAGACCTGCACGGGGTCCTTGAACTTTGCTGGGACCCAGGACCAGGTCTGCCAAGTACCTCATACAGGTCTTGGTCCTACAGGGGCTCCTGATGACTCAGCTGCACCCAGCCAAGGAGGACTCTGTCTGGGTACAGGTCTGGAGCTGCACGGGGGTCATTGCACTTTGCTGGGACCCAGGACCAGGTCTGCCAAGTACCCCATACAGGTCTTGGTCCTACAGGGGCTTCTGATGACTCAGAGAGACCCAGCCAAGGAGGTCTTAGTCTGGGTACAGGTCTTAGACCTGCATGGGGTCATTGTACTTTACTGGGACCCGGACCAGGTCTGCCAAGTACCTCATACAGGTCTTGGTCCTACAGGGGCTCCTGAGGACTCAGAGAGACCCAGCCAAGGAGGCCTTGGTCTGGGTACAGGTCTGGAGCTGCACGGGGGTCATTGAACTTTGGTGGGACCCAGGACCAGGTCTGCTAAGTACCTAATAAAGGTCTTGGTCCTACAGGGGGTCTGGATGACTCAGAGAGACCCAGCCAAAGAGGTCTTAGTCTGGGTACAGGTCTTAGACCTGCACGGGGTCCTTGAACTTTGCTGGGACCCAGGACCAGGTCTGCCAAGTACCTCATACAGGTCTTGGTCCTACAGGGGCTCCTGATGACTCAGCTGCACCCAGCCAAGGAGGACTCTGTCTGGGTACAGGTCTGGAGCTGCACGGGGGTCATTGCACTTTGCTGGGACCCAGGACCAGGTCTGCCAAGTACCCCATACAGGTCTTGGGCCTACAGGGGCTCTGGATGACCCAGCTGTACACAGCCAAGGAGGACTAGGTCTGGGTACAGGTCTGAGACCTGCATGGGGTCCTTGAACTTTGCTGGGACCCAGGACCAGGTCTGCCAAGTACCCCATACAGGTCTTGGTCCTACAGGGGCTCTGGATGACTCAGCTGCACCCAGCCAAGGAGGACTTTGTCTGGGTACAGGTCTGAGACCTGCATGGGGTCATTGAACTTTGGTGGGACCCAGGACCAGGTCTGCTAAGTCCGTCATAAAGGTCTTGGGCCTACAGGGGCTCCTGATGACTCAGCTGCACCCAGCCAAGGAGGACTTTGTCTGGGTACAGGTCTGAGACCTGCATGGGGTCATTGAACTTTGGTGGGACCCGGACCAGGTCTGCTAAGTCCGTCATAAAGGTCTTGGTCCTACAGGGGGTCTGGAGGACTCAGCTGCACCCAGCCAAGGAGGTCTTAGTCTGGGTACAGGTCTTAGACCTGCACGGGGTCATTGCTCTTTGCTGGGACCCAGGACCAGGTCTGCCAAGTACCCCATACAGGTCTTGGTCCTACAGGGGCTTCTGATGACTCAGAGAGACCCAGCCAAGGAGGACTCTGTCTGGGTACAGGTCTGAGACCTGCATGGGGTCATTGAACTTTGGTGGGACCCGGACCAGGTCTGCTAAGTCCGTCATAAAGGTCTTGGGCCTACAGGGGCTCCTGATGACTCAGCTGCACCCAGCCAAGGAGGACTCTGTCTGGGTACAGGTCTGGAGCTGCACGGGGGTCATTGCACTTTGCTGGGACCCAGGACCAGGTCTGCCAAGTACCTCATACAGGTCTTGGTCCTACAGGGGGTCTGGATGACTCAGAGAGACCCAGCCAAGGAGGACTTAGTCTGGGTACAGGTCTGAGACCTGCATGGGGTCTTTGAACTTTGCTGGGACCCGGACCAGGTCTGCCAAGTACCTAATAAAGGTCTTGGTCCTACAGGGGGTCTGGATGACTCAGAGAGACCCAGCCAAAGAGGTCTTAGTCTGGGGACAGGTCTTAGACCTGCACGGGGTCATTGAACTTTGCTGGGACCCAGGACCAGGTCTGCTAAGTCCCTAATAAAGGTCTTGGTCCCACAGGGGGTCTGGATGACTCAGAGAGACCCAGCCAAGGAGGACTCTGTCTGGGTACAGGTCTTAGACCTGCATGGGGTCGTTGAACTTTGGTGGGACCCAGGACCAGGTCTGCTAAGTCCCTAATAAAGGTCTTGGTCCTACAGGGGCTCCTGATGACTCAGAGAGACCCAGCCAAGGAGGACTCTGTCTGGGTACAGGTCTTAGGCCTGCATGGGGTCCTTGAACTTTGCTGGGACCCAGGACCAGGTCTGCCAAGTACCTAATAAAGGTCTTGGTCCTGCAGGGGGTCTGGAGGACTCAGAGAGACCCAGCCAAGGAGGCCTTGGCCTGGGTACAGGTCTTAGACCTGCATGGGGTCATTGAACTTTGGTGGGACCCAGGACCAGGTCTGCCAAGTACCCCATACAGGTCTTGGTCCTACAGGGGCTCCTGATGACTCAGAGAGACCCAGCCAAGGAGGCCTTGGTCTGGGTACAGGTCTTAGGCCTGCATGGGGTCCTTGAACTTTGCTGGGACCCAGGACCAGGTCTGCCAAGTACCCCATACAGGTCTTGGTCCTACAGGGGCTCCTGATGACTCAGAGAGACCCAGCCAAGGAGGTCTTAGTCTGGGTACAGGTCTGAGACCTGCATGGGGTCATTGAACTTTGCTGGGACCCAGGACCAGGTCTGCCAAGTACCTAATAAAGGTCTTGGTCCTACAGGGGGTCTGGAGGACTCAGAGAGACCCAGCCAAGGAGGACTCTGTCTGGGTACAGGTCTTAGACCTGCACGGGGTCCTTGAACTTTGCTGGGACCCAGGACCAGGTCTGCTAAGTCCCTAATAAAGGTCTTGGTCCCACAGGGGCTCCTGATGACTCAGCTGCACCCAGCCAAGGAGGTCTTAGTCTGGGTACAGGTCTGAGACCTGCATGGGGTCATTGCACTTTGATGGGACCCAGGACCAGGTCTGCTAAGTCCGTCATAAAGGTCTTGGTCCTACAGGGGCTCCTGATGACTCAGAGAGACCCAGCCAAGGAGGCCTTGGTCTGGGTACAGGTCTTAGGCCTGCATGGGGTCCTTGAACTTTGCTGGGACCCAGGACCAGGTCTGCCAAGTACCCCATACAGGTCTTGGTCCTACAGGGGCTTCTGATGACTCAGAGAGACCCAGCCAAGGAGGACTCTGTCTGGGTACAGGTCTGGAGCTGCACGGGGGTCATTGCACTTTGCTGGGACCCAGGACCAGGTCTGCCAAGTACCCCATACAGGTCTTGGTCCTACAGGGGGTCTGGAGGACTCAGAGAGACCCAGCCAAGGAGGACTTTGTCTGGGTACAGGTCTGAGACCTGCACGGGGTCATTGAACTTTGCTGGGACCCAGGACCAGGTCTGCCAAGTACCCCATACAGGTCTTGGTCCTACAGGGGCTCCTGATGACTCAGAGAGACCCAGCCAAGGAGGCCTTGGTCTGGGTACAGGTCTTAGGCCTGCATGGGGTCCTTGAACTTTGCTGGGACCCAGGACCAGGTCTGCCAAGTACCCCATACAGGTCTTGGTCCTACAGGGGCTTCTGATGACTCAGAGAGACCCAGCCAAGGAGGACTCTGTCTGGGTACAGGTCTTAGACCTGCACGGGGTCCTTGAACTTTGGTGGGACCCGGACCAGGTCTGCCAAGTACCTCATACAGGTCTTGGTCCTACAGGGGGTCTGGATGACTCAGAGAGACCCAGCCAAGGAGGACTTTGTCTGGGTACAGGTCTTAGGCCTGCATGGGGTCCTTGAACTTTGCTGGGACCCAGGACCAGGTCTGCCAAGTACCCCATACAGGTCTTGGTCCTACAGGGGCTTCTGATGACTCAGAGAGACCCAGCCAAGGAGGACTCTGTCTGGGTACAGGTCTTAGACCTGCACGGGGTCCTTGAACTTTGGTGGGACCCGGACCAGGTCTGCCAAGTACCTCATACAGGTCTTGGTCCTACAGGGGGTCTGGATGACTCAGAGAGACCCAGCCAAGGAGGACTTTGTCTGGGTACAGGTCTGGAGCTGCACGGGGGTCATTGAACTTTGGTGGGACCCAGGACCAGGTCTGCCAAGTCCCTAATAAAGGTCTTGGTCCTGCAGGGGCTCCTGATGACTCAGAGAGACCCAGCCAAGGAGGTCTTAGTCTGGGTACAGGTCTGAGACCTGCATGGGGTCATTGCACTTTGCTGGGACCCGGACCAGGTCTGCCAAGTACCTAATAAAGGTCTTGGTCCTACAGGGGGTCTGGAGGACTCAGAGAGACCCAGCCAAGGAGGACTCTGTCTGGGTACAGGTCTTAGACCTGCATGGGGTCATTGAACTTTGCTGGGACCCAGGACCAGGTCTGCCAAGTACCTCATACAGGTCTTGGTCCTACAGGGGCTCCTGATGACTCAGAGAGACCCAGCCAAGGAGGACTTGGTCTGGGTACAGGTCTGGAGCTGCACGGGGGTCATTGAACTTTGCTGGGACCCGGACCAGGTCTGCCAAGTACCTAATAAAGGTCTTGGTCCTGCAGGGGCTCCTGATGACTCAGAGAGACCCAGCCAAGGAGGACTTTGTCTGGGTACAGGTCTTAGACCTGCACGGGGTCCTTGAACTTTGGTGGGACCCGGACCAGGTCTGCCAAGTACCTAATAAAGGTCTTGGTCCTACAGGGGCTCCTGATGACTCAGAGAGACCCAGCCAAGGAGGACTTTGTCTGTACAGGTCTGGAGCTGCACGGGGGTCATTGAACTTTGGTGGGACCCAGGACCAGGTCTGCCAAGTCCCTAATAAAGGTCTTGGTCCTGCAGGGGCTCCTGATGACTCAGAGAGACCCAGCCAAGGAGGTCTTAGTCTGGGTACAGGTCTGAGACCTGCATGGGGTCATTGCACTTTGCTGGGACCCGGACCAGGTCTGCCAAGTACCTAATAAAGGTCTTGGTCCTACAGGGGGTCTGGAGGACTCAGAGAGACCCAGCCAAGGAGGACTCTGTCTGGGTACAGGTCTTAGACCTGCATGGGGTCATTGAACTTTGCTGGGACCCAGGACCAGGTCTGCCAAGTACCTCATACAGGTCTTGGTCCTACAGGGGCTCCTGATGACTCAGAGAGACCCAGCCAAGGAGGACTTGGTCTGGGTACAGGTCTGGAGCTGCACGGGGGTCATTGAACTTTGCTGGGACCCGGACCAGGTCTGCCAAGTACCTAATAAAGGTCTTGGTCCTGCAGGGGCTCCTGATGACTCAGAGAGACCCAGCCAAGGAGGACTTTGTCTGGGTACAGGTCTTAGACCTGCACGGGGTCCTTGAACTTTGGTGGGACCCGGACCAGGTCTGCCAAGTACCTAATAAAGGTCTTGGTCCTACAGGGGCTCCTGATGACTCAGAGAGACCCAGCCAAGGAGGACTTTGTCTGGGTACAGGTCTGAGACCTGCACGGGGTCATTGAACTTTGGTGGGACCCGGACCAGGTCTGCCAAGTACCTCATACAGGTCTTGGTCCTACAGGGGCTCCTGATGACTCAGAGAGACCCAGCCAAGGAGGACTTTGTCTGGGTACAGGTCTGAGACCTGCACGGGGTCATTGAACTTTGGTGGGACCCGGACCAGGTCTGCCAAGTACCTAATAAAGGTCTTGGTCCTACAGGGGGTCTGGAGGACTCAGAGAGACCCAGCCAAGGAGGCCTTGGCCTGGGTACAGGTCTTAGACCTGCATGGGGTCATTGAACTTTGGTGGGACCCAGGACCAGGTCTGCTAAGTCCCTAATAAAGGTCTTGGTCCTACAGGGGCTCCTGATGACCCAGCTGTACCCAGCCAAGGAGGACTTTGTCTGGGTACAGGTCTGAGACCTGCATGGGGTCATTGAACTTGGCTGGGACCCGGACCAGGTCTGCCAAGTACCCCATACAGGTCTTGGTCCTACAGGGGCTCCTGATGACCCAGCTGTACCCAGCCAAGGAGGACTTTGTCTGGGTACAGGTCTGAGACCTGCATGGGGTCCTTGAACTTTGGTGGGACCCAGGACCAGGTCTGCTAAGTACCCCATACAGGTCTTGGACCTACAGGGGCTCCTGATGACTCAGAGAGACCCAGCCAAGGAGGACTCTGTCTGGGTACAGGTCTTAGACCTGCATGGGGTCATTGAACTTTGCTGGGACCCAGGACCAGGTCTGCTAAGTCCCTAATAAAGGTCTTGGTCCTACAGGGGCTCCTGATGACTCAGAGAGACCCAGCCAAAGAGGACTCTGTCTGGGTACAGGTCTTAGACCTGCATGGGGTCTTTGAACTTTGGTGGGACCCAGAACCAGGTCTGCCAAGTACCTAATACAGGTCCTGGTCCTACAGGGGGTCTCATTGACTCAGACAGACCCAGCCAAGGAGGACTCTGTCTGGGTACAGGTCTGGAGCTGCACGGGGGTCATTGCACTTTGCTGGGACCCAGGACCAGGTCTGCCAAGTACCTCATACAGGTCTTGGTCCTACAGGGGCTCCTGATGACCCAGCTGTACCCAGCCAAGGAGGACTTTGTCTGGGTACAGGTCTGAGACCTGCATGGGGTCATTGAACTTTGCTGGGACCCAGGACCAGGTCTGCCAAGTACCTCATACAGGTCCTGGTCCTACAGGGGGTCTGGATGACTCAGAGAGACCCAGCCAAGGAGGACTTTGTCTGGGTACAGGTCTGGAGCTGCACGGGGGTCATTGAACTTTGGTGGGACCCAGGACCAGGTCTGCCAAGTCCCTAATAAAGGTCTTGGTCCTACAGGGGGTCTGTATGACTCAGAGAGACCCAGCCAAAGAGGTCTTTGTCTGGGTACAGGTCTTAGACCTGCACGGGGTCCTTGAACTTTGCTGGGACCCAGGACCAGGTCTGCTAAGTCCCTAATAAAGGTCTTGGTCCTACAGGGGCTCCTGATGACTCAGAGAGACCCAGCCAAGGAGGCCTTGGTCTGGGTACAGGTCTTAGACCTGCACGGGGTCCTTGAACTTTGCTGGGACCCAGGACCAGGTCTGCTAAGTCCCTAATAAAGGTCTTGGTCCTACAGGGGCTCCTGATGACTCAGAGAGACCCAGCCAAAGAGGACTCTGTCTGGGTACAGGTCTTAGACCTGCATGGGGTCTTTGAACTTTGGTGGGACCCAGAACCAGGTCTGCCAAGTACCTAATACAGGTCCTGGTCCTACAGGGGGTCTCATTGACTCAGACAGACCCAGCCAAGGAGGACTTTGTCTGGGTAAGGGTCCTGGAGGTCTAGGGGGGGGTCCCAGTCACTATGTGGACCCAGACCTGGACCACCAAGTCTGGGTAAGGGTCCTGGAGGTCTAGGGGGGTCTCAGTCTCAATGTGGACCCAGACCTGGACCACCAAGTCTGGGTAAGGGTCCTGGAGGTCTAGGGGGGGTCACAGTCTCTATGTGGACCCAGACCTGGACCACCAAGTCTGGGTAAAGGTCCTGGAGGTCTAGGGGGGTCACAGTCTCTATGTGGACCCAGACCTGGACCACCAAGTCTGGGTAAGGGTCCTGGAGGTCTAGGGGGGTCTCAGTCTCTATGTGGACCCAGACCTGGACCACCAAGTCTGGGTAAGGGTCCTGGAGGTCTAGGGGGGTCTCAGTCTCTATGTGGACCCAGACCTGGACCACCAAGTCTGGGTAAGGGTCCTGGAGGTCTAGGGGGGTCACAGTCTCTATGTGGACCCAGACCTGGACCACCAAGTCTGGGTAAGGGTCTGAGACCTCTAGGGGGGTCACAGTCTCTATGTGGACCCAGGCCTGGACCACCAAGTCCGGGTCAGGGTCCTGGGGGTCTAGGGGGGGTCTCAGTCTCTATGTGGACCCAGACCTGGACCACCAAGTCTGGGTAAAGGTCCTGGAGGTCTAGGGGGGGGTCCCAGTCTCTATGTGGACCCAGACCTGGACCACCAAGGCCGGGTAAGGGTCTGAGACCTCTAGGGGGGTCACAGTCTCTATGTGGACCCAGGCCTGGACCACCAAGGCCGGGTAAGGGTCCTGGAGGTCTATGAGGGTCAAAGTCTCTATGTGGACCCAGACCTGGACCACCAAGCCTGGGGAAGGGTCTGGGTCTCTGGGGGGGTCCTGCTGACTCTCGTACCCACACATGGTCCAGCCAGTCCGGGGAAGGGTCCTGGCCTCATTGGGGGTCTCGTGGACAACTTGACCTTTGACCTTTCGCTGTTGCCCGGCCAGGGTCCGCAAGACCCCCGGCAAATCGAAGAGGAGGTCCCCCTGAAGACGTGAAGCCAAAGCCCGGGCTTCTAGCTGCTCCACAGCCCTCTCCAGAGCCGTTAGAGTGCGCCGGGAAAACGCCCGGCTGCAGTACCGGACTTTCCCCACAGGAGGGCGCATCGCAATTGCTATCCGGCGAACGCGGCCACCTGGAGCCGCCCGGACCCCCGCCGGATTGAAGAGGAGGCTCCCCTGAACACTGCGAGCCAGCCCGCGGGCTTCTCTGTGCTCCAGGGACCGCGCCGGACCTGTTGGAGCGTTTTCGCCGAGTCTGGCGGAGGCGAGGTCTCTCTCCAGCCGGGAGGACCACTTGCCCTGCTCGGATCCGCACCCCGACGCCACCGAACTGTAGGTGCGGGTCCCCCGAACACGTGGAACCAAACCGCGTGCTTCTAGGTGCTCCACAGCCCTCCCCAGGCCCGTTTCAGTGCGTCTGAAGCCCGGTTTTCAAACTCGCGAAGCTCCCTCCTGTGGCGGTTTTCGAGTACTGCACTCGAGTGAACGTTGAACCACCTTTTCGGCCTGGAAAGGGACTTCACCTGCTCCGATTTGCTCGCGGAAAACGCCGTTGGAAAGAGGAGCTCTGCCCGATGACGGGAAGCCCGGCCCCGGGCTTCTCACTGCTCCACAGCCCGCTCCAGCCCCGTTTCAGTGCGTGCCAGCTGAAGCCTGCATTAAAGTTGCAAAGGCCGGACACCACCTTTCCGGCCTGGAAAAGGACTTTGCCTGCTCCGATTTGCTCGCGGACAACGCCGTTGGAAAGAGGAGCTCCGCCCGATGACGGGAAGCCCGGCCTCGGGCTTCTCACTGCTCCACAGCCCGCTCCAGCCCAGCGACAGAGCGTTCAAAACGTCACACTTTGCACAGTGCACAGTGCACATTCACAGGTCAAACTGTCATGCCTGGATGTCGCCACACTGTGGCGCCCTCTACCAGGCTATGAATTTAAAACGCCCGGCTCCGCTGGGAAACTATGGATGACACTTTACCAGTTCATTCAGCCAGAGAGGCTCTCATTGCACATATTAACCCCCACATTGAACACTTTATTGCCGATTCATGCTTGCAGTAATGACCCTGGAGGTCACTGAGAACCAGAGAGGGTCTCATTGCACATATTAACCCCCACATTGAACACTTTAATGCCGATTCACACTAACAGTGATGACCCTGGAGGTACCTGAGAACCAGAGAGGGTCTTATTGCACATATTAACCCCCACATTGAACACTTTAATGCCGATTCATGCTTGCAGTAATGACCCTGGAGGTCACTGAGAACCAGAGAGGCTCTCATTGCACATATTAACCCCCACATTGAACACTTTAATGCCGATTCACACTAACAGTAATGACCCTGGAGGTACCTGAGAACCAGAGAGGCTCCCACTGCACATATTAACCCACACATTGAACACTTTATTGCCGATTCATACTAACAGTATTCACCCTGGAGGTACCTGAGAACCAGAGAGGCTCCCACTACACATATTAACCCCCACATTGAACACTTTAATGCCGATTCACACTAACAGTAATGACCCTGGAGGTACCTGAGAACCAGAGAGGGTCTCATTGCACATATTAACCCCCACATTGAACACTTTAATGCCGATTCACACTAACAGTAATGACCCTGGAGGTACCTGAGAACCAGAGAGGCTCCCACTACACATATAAACCCACACATTGAACACTTTATTACCGATTCATGCTGGTTCTCATCACCCTGGAGGTACCTGAGAACCAGAGAGGCTCCCACTACACATATTAACCCACACATTGAACACTTTATTGCCGATTCATACTAACAGTAATGACCCTGGAGGTACCTGAGAACCAGAGAGGCTCTCACTGCGCATATTTACCCACACATTGAACACTTTAACACCGATTCATACTAACAGTATTCACCCTGGAGGTACCTGAGAACCACAGAGGCTCCCACTACACATATTAACCCACACATTGAACACTTTATTGCCGATTCATACTAACAGTATTCACCCTGGACCTCCATGAGAACCAGAGAGGCTCTCACTGCACATATTTACCCACACATTGAACACTTTAACACCGATTCATACTAACAGTATTCACCCTGGACCTCCATGAGAACCAGAGAGGCTCTCACTGCACATATTTACCCACACATTGAACACTTTATTGCCGATTCATGCTGGTTCTCATCACCCTGGACCCCCCAGAGAACCACAGAGGCTCCCACTACACATGTCAAGCTGCATCTCTCCTGGCCAGAGAACAAAAAAAAAGCCCTCCCTCCCTCCCTCACGCTGGAGGAAGAGAGGGAGGGCACACACTGCACTCATCACACCCCACTCACAAGCACCCAAACCTGGCTTAGCATACACGCTAACCCCCCCCCCCCCCCCCCCCTCCGGAGCCCCCCCTGGGACCCGGCTCACCCCCCGACCCCGTGGACCCACACTTAAGCCCCCACCCCTGAGTTAAAACCCAAGTTCCGCCGTTTTAGAGTTTGGCGCCCCTGGTTATCTAGATCCAGATTTTGCCAAAGAGAAATAGTCTAAGTGCCCAGAGCCCTGGTTATCCAAGTGCCAGACCCCTGGTTATCTAAGTGCCAGACCCCTGGTGATCTAAGTGCCAGACCCCTGGTTATCTAAGACCCCCAGACCCCTGGTTATCTAAGACCCCCAGACCCCTGGTTATCTAGATCCAGATTTTGCCAAAGAGAAATAGTCTAAGTGCCCAGAGCCCTGGTTATCTAAGTGCCAGACCCCTGGTTATCTAAGTGCCAGACCCCTGGTTATCTAAGTGCCAGACCCCTGGTTATCTAAGACCCCCAGACCCCTGGTGATCCAAGGCCCAGACCCCTGGTTATCTAAGACCTCCAGACCCCTGGTGATCCAAGGCCCAGACCCCTGGTTATCTAAGACCTCCAGACCCCTGGTGATCCAAGG